>NC_134506.1:2763948-2956448 GCF_027942865.1 Odontesthes bonariensis
TGGAAAATCTTTATTTTGCCATCTAGTGCTTAAAGGGGAACTGCGGTATTTTCAACATTAAGCCTCTTTTCTGAGTCGTCTGCAATGTTTTAGAACCCCCCCTCACCGCTTTTTTGATGTTTACTGCTGTCTCTGGTATTTGCCTAATTTTGATTCATCTCAACCTGCTTCAGAACGGCAAGTCATGCGCATGTCCATAAAGGTCCGTAAAAGCACAATAAACGTCCGTTTTCAAATCATCAACTCACCGGAGTGGTTACTGGTGTGCCACTGGTAATCCATATCAAATTTCGTTGCGAAAAGTTGCTTTAAATGCGGCGTTGGTAATGTGAGTTGACCAGAAAAAAAAAAAAAGAATTGTGACAACTGACTTGCAACTTATTAATTTAACCATTGAACGGGTCACTTCAGTCATCATCGCTACTATTGCGCCCCCCCGAGAAATTTGTCAGGAGCCGCCACTGGTCATTAGCCTGGACCACTTCTGAATGCCCCCCCTCTAATCAGATCTGAATGCAGACCTCAGTCTGTCTTGAATGTGTTTGTGCCTGTACTTAGTGCAGTCCACTTGTGGTCTGATCACACAGAAAATATGTTAACACCAGGTCTAATCAGTCCTGAAGAAGAGCTCAAGCTGGAGAGGAAGAAGCATTTCATCTAAAAAAGCTGTTAGTTTAAATCTAAGTAGAACATATCGGTAAACAAGAAAGGATGTTTTAAGGATACAGGCAGAGTTTTGGGAAGACAAAGAGTATGAGAATGAAAATGAGGAATTTTCCTTTTAAACTGAAAAAAGAAAATCACCCTTGATGACAGATAGTCATTACCTGACTCCCGCCCTCTGGTATTCGCATACCATCTGGGACGAGCCCACAACCGACATGATTTCAAATGGGGCTATTTTTTCTAAAACTCGTGCATGTGATTGGATGAAGAATCTGTCCGTCATCTGACTGACACGCCACTTCAGCCACTCCCAATGACTCAACCCGTGACGTAGCTCAGAGCGACACCAGGACCACTATGCAACCAGCTAGCCTTTCAGGGGTTCCGGCAAGATGGCGAACTGAGTGCACGCTCCACCTAGTGCTCTTCGCGGTTCATTCCCCAAACTTTTGGAAATCAAGTCCCTCTTGATATGTAAATTTAACATTCGCCCTGTTAAAGGATTGTCCGAGTTTATATTTTTATTCTACTGTAAAGCTGGCCATGGACAAAGATTCTGAGAAGACCAAATCAACTGCTGCTGCTGCTCTGGCCCTGCATGATTACTGCGACAACGTGGCACCTGTGGAAGACATGGAGACTACAAAGAATTCCCGTCCTTTGCCCGAGACGCCTAACCTGACTCACGTCATCTGGCTGCGTTCACCAACTACACGCGGGGGCGTTCCCTTTCCTCACACAACCATCTGAGGAGCCTGGGAGTCATATGTGTTTCGTCCGATTAGAAAATAATCAGAGCCAATCATTAATCGCTGGGTGGGACTTTGGATGAATGGGCGGCGTTATGGCCGCGTTATGGCCGCCCATTCATGCTCCAGAGGGCGGGAGTCAGGTAAGCTCTGAGCTACGTCATGGGTTGAGTCATTGGGAGTGGCTGCAGTGGCGTGTCAGTCAAGATGACGGACAGATTCTTCATCCAATCACATGCACGAGTTTTAGAAAAAATAGCCCCATTTGAAATCATGTCGGTTGTGGACTCGTCCCAGATGGTATGCGAATACCAGAGGGTGGGAGTCGGGTAACGAGACGCCCACAAAAACCCAAACTGACGCGAAGAAAATGAAACTGCGTGAGTCCACCTCGAATGAAACGGAGGTAACCAATGCCACCATTCTAGCAGCTATAAACAACCTCTCAGCTATGCTACATGACATGAAGTTGCAAGTAAAAGAAAACACCACAACCATAGCCGAGGTAACCAAAAGTGTCGAATTCAATGCCAACAAAATCGAAATGTGCAAATCGGAAAATGCTGCTGTTAAAAAAAAAGTTGCTAATTTGGAAAAAGAAAACGCTGACCTCCGAGACAAGGTGGTGGAATTGGCGCGTTACAAACGACGATGGAACCTGAAGCTCCACGGGCTCAAGGAAAAGGATAGCGAAAACACACAGGAATGGGTTTCCCATGTCATCGCACAGATCGCCCCACACTGGTCAGAAAAGATCAACTTTGCCATCGACTCCGTGCATCGCTTGGGCCAAAAGGAAAAGGGCAAACACCGGCAGATCATCATACAGTTCACCATGCGACACTTCCGAGATGAGCTGTGGCGCCTCTCAAAGGGCTCGGAGGTGTGCTCGAAGCTCAACATCAAATTCGCCGAACACCTTCTCCCGGAGGACAAGAAGGTGAGAGAGGCTGTGTGGCCACAGATCAAGGCGGCAAGAGAGGCTGGTCAGCAAGGTTATTACAAAGACGTTGGCTACATCGACGGGGTTGCCATTGAGGCCACCTAATTTGGTAAAGTATCGAGGGACATGTTTTGAATCAATCACTTAAAGGGGAATCGTTTTTGCCAAGTTACCTACAGGAAAAGTTTATTCCTGTGACTCCCTGATGTTTACTTCCAAGTTCAGAGGTTTATTTTTCTACCTTATTGTTACTGTCTAATGTTTTCTTTCAAAGAAGATTTTAAATTTAATTTCTTTTAATGCAAGGGGCCTAAGAGACAGTAGCAAAAGAAAAGCTGTCTTTCTTTTTTGCAAACATAAGAAGCCAAACGTTGTTTTACTGCAAGAGACTCACTCCATAGAAACTGATGAAAAGTTTTGGTCTAACCAATGGGGCGACAAAATCATTTTTGGACACGGTACCAATCGCTCTGCTGGTACTGCTATTCTTCTGCACAACTTCCCTGGGAAAATTCTCACCACCAGAAAAGACTCTGATGGACATTGGATTCTTTGTGTTTTTTCAATTGAACACTCCTTTATTATTCTGGGAAACATCTATGGTCACAACAACTTAAGCCAAAACAAGGAATTACTCTCTGAAATCAGCAATATCATCACAGAAATGAAACTTATTTACCCTACAGACAACATTATACTGGGGGGTGACTTTAATATGGTTCATGATGAATGGTTAGACCGCTGCCCCAGTAAGTTTGTTAACCATCACTATAATCCTCATCTGTGTAATTTCTGTAACCTTCACAATTTGATAGATCCTTGGCGTTCCTTACATCAAGATCAAAAAGAATTCTCTTGGTTTAAGCCAGATGGCTCAAGTAGGTCCAGAATTGACTTCTGGCTCATCTCTGACTGTTTCAAAGAACTTATCAGCGACTGTTCAATTTCCGCTGCTCCTTTATCAGACCACTGTCTCTTAAGTTTACTACTTAAACCTTCCAATTCTGTTAAACGCAATAGAGGTTACTGGAAATTCAATGCCAATCTTTTGAATTCTGATGTTTTCTGCATAGGGATAAAGAGCATTATCAGAGCCATCTCTGAGGATGAAAGTCTGTCATCCTTCACTTCAAAATGGGAATATATTAAATACAAAATCAGAAACTTTTCTATATCCTTTAGCAAACTATTAAAGCAATCTGCTCAACTTGAGGAAAATGAATTATTAAGGGAAATTTATATATGCTGCAACAAGCCCACTAAGTCTGATTCAGACAAAAGGAAACTACTTAACTTACAAACTAAACTAGACAACGTCTATACCAAAAAAGCCAAAGGCGCTTATATTAGGTCAAGAGCCAAATGGATAGAGGAAGGTGAGAGAAATTCTGCTTATTTTTGTAGACTAGAAAAGGTGCGACAGGAGAAAAATAACTTAGAAACTTTACTAATAAATGGCACTGAATGTTCTGACCCCAAAACTATAGCAAACGAGGTTTTCACTTTTTACAACTCATTATACTCAAGCAACTTCTCACCAGAGGCAGCTGACATCTTTTTTGACAAAATTAAAGAACACATCCCACATATCTCTGAAGATTTCAAACTAACTTGTGATGCACCTCTTTCACATGAGGAGTTAGATAAAGCTATGCAATGTTTAATACCAGATCGTTCACCTGGTCAGGACGGCCTCACAGCCAATTTTTACAAACATTTCTGGGAGGATATTAAGGATGTTTTATTCCATACTTTGAACGAAATTATAACTAACTTGTCACTGCCACACACCATGAAACAAGGTGTAATAGTACTTATTCCCAAACCTGGTAAAGATGAAAAAAGTCTTGAAAATTGGCGACCAATTACTCTCCTTAACAATGACTATAAACTACTAACACACATCTTCTCAAATAGACTAAAAAACGGTCTTCCTCAAGTAATAAGCGAAACACAATCTGGGTTTATGAGAGGCAGATCTATACATAATAATGTACGTTTGATATTAGACTTAATAGAATATAATGACTATATACAGGATGACGGTTTTATTCTCTTCCTTGACTTTTATAAAGCATTTGACACTCTTGAACATTCATTTATTTTTCAGGCTCTAAAGCGCTGTGGGTTTGGAACATTTTTTAGGAACATAATCAAATGCATACCATGACACCAACAGTTCTGTCTCTCTTTCAAACGGTACTTCCCCTCGTTTTAACATCAAAAGAGGCATAAAACAAGGGTGCCCCATCTCACCTTATTTATTCCTAATTGCTGCTGAAATGCTTTCTATTTTAATTAAAAATTCAGAAATTCAGCACATGACTGTTTTCAATACTAAACTTCAAATAAGTCAGCTAGCCGATGACACCACTTTGAAAGTATTTCCAGATGTATTTATCCTGCTAGCTCTCTGTCCTTTCCAAATAAAATGATTAAAGCCATAAATAAATTAAACTTTGACTACATGTGGAGAAGGAAAGTCCACTATTTAAGAAAGTCATCCATGGTGAAAAATTATGAAGATGGTGGGTTACAAGCTATTGATTTTGATTGCATCAATGGCTCCTTAAAAAATCAAATGGCTAAAATCATTCCTTGTTAATAACAACAGTTTTTGGTTTTGTGTCCCTAGAGAAATCTTTAGAAAACTTGGTGGTATTCATTTTCTCTTGCGTTGTGATTTCATCCCAAATAAGTTGCCTGTGAAACTATCCTCTTTTCATTCTCAAGTCCTCCTGTACTGGAATCTTCTGTACAAACACAACTTTACACCACACAACACACCCATTTGGAATTGTAGATATATCCTTCACAGAAACAAATCCATATTCTTTGGCGAATGGTTGGAGAGGGGCATCTGGTCAACAACACACCTGCTAGATGAACACGGAAATATCTTCCCTTTTGAAAATTTCTGTTTAAAACACAACTTTCAATGCAACCGACAACAATACAACAAGATCATGAAATGTCTCCCTCCTGCTTTTCTGTCAATGGTCCAAAACTCAACACCTTTTGTTTCTACTCCAGACCTTCCTAGTATTTTAAGAATTGGTGAAGTTGACCTTATAAGTAAAATTATTTCTAACAAAGTTATACGTGGACTATTCACATCTTACTTATTTCCTTTTCAATGTAAAAACAATCTCCAAAATATTGACTCACATACTCTTAAAAAGCTGCGTACACTCTCTTTAAATCTACCAATCCCTCCCAAGGCAAAAGAACTACATTTCAAAATATTTAATGACATATACCCCTCAAGGGAGCTTCTCAACCACAGGTTTAATATTGACATTGACAATTGCATATTTTGTTGTGAAGTTGTAGAAACCACTGATCACTTATTTTTCCTGTGCATGTACAGTAACACTTTTTGGAATGATGTGTACGACTGGCTATGTGAATACATTCCAGCCGTTCCTCTCTTTGACTTGAATGTAATTAAATATGGGTGCTTACGCAAAGATAAAAACATAGAACTCTTGATCAACGTCGTCATCTGTTTAGGAAAATATCTCTTACACAAATGTAAATGTATAAAGACAAGTCCTGTGTTCAGCGCATTTAAAAATGAGTGGTCTTTATACAGTAAATCCTTAAAGTGTATGAAGAGTAAAAAGAGCAACAGGCTAATTGAAATAATGTGTAGCTTTGATTTGATTTAATGTAATGTAGGCCCTCCTTTCTCTCTCTCTTGCTATCATTTATTTTATTTTATTTCATGTTATATCATTTATTTTATTTTTTGACTGTCAATATGCTTTGTTATTCATGAAAACTTCCAATAAAAAAAAAAACAGCTAGCCTTTCATAACAAACACCATGGCGGCAGATAGTATGAAACGCAGCGAGGAGCGATCAGTGAACGATTATTGTCGTATGTGCAAAGAAAATCTCAGGATTAAAGGCATTCATCCAAAGTCCCACCCAGCGATTAATGATTGGCTCTGATTATTTTCTAATCGGACGAAACACATATGACTCCCAGGCTCCTCAGATGGCTGTGTGAGGAAAGGGAACGCCCCCGCGTGTAGTTGGTGAACGCAGCCAGATGACGTGAGTCAGGTTAAGATAGTCACACACCTCCATACAAAAGGCCTTTAAAGTCTTGCAGTTCTGAGCTGTGCATGCAAATCCTGTTCTGTGTGCTCTTAGAGGAGTTGACAAGAGAAGTGAATTCTGTGTGCAGAAAATGGATCAAGTTGGATCTTGAAAGCTGTTATGATTCATGTCATCCAGTAAAACAAAAGATAAAATAACACCACTTAGTTTTAACCAGCTTAAATATACTGAATCATTGGGTGGTATGCAGCAAAGTTATATGATAAATATGAATGCGTTGTCCTCATTTAAACTTAAATGTTGTTCAGTAACCTGCAGCCTGCAAAAACATGTTTTTCTAAGTATCCTTTCAATTTAGAAATAGATTATGTACTTCTACTGGTGTATTGTCTTTTCTTAACACCTTCAATCTAACTCATCTGTTCTAAAGCATCCACTACTTTTGGATTATCTCAAGTTACCTTCTCCATCTTAAAGCATGAGCAGGTGCCTATGAATCCATCTACCTGAGGAAATATATAATGCAGTGCGATATAACTTGCATCAGTGCAACAGGAGTTCTGGGTGTGTACCTGCTGGTTGTGAGGAGTTTAAGAGATTCAACAGCGAACTGATCCGTGCCAAAAAACAGGAGCCTCCACGGTGGTGTAGGTGATGATGACATAAGTTTACAGCCATGGATGCTCCCTCTCCACTCTGTCCTCATACAACAGTGTTGGAAATTATTGAGGCTTTTCAGAAATGCTCCCGCTGTCCTACCGTTCGTCCACATACTAAAACCGACTCTAGATTGATTCCAACCACTATGCGTCTAAAGCGTTAATCAGGAAAGTTTTCAAGACTGTCCTATCTGTGGTGCCGACAGTGGGCGCCGCCATGTTTTCTCTCTCTCTCTCTGTTTCGTTTTTTTTTATTGGCGGTTGGCAAACAACTTATAGAAGCATTACCGCCACCAACTGGTAAGGAGTGTGGATCACATGACAATTATATATACCTATATTTATATATACTTATATATATACACCCATACACTCATATATACACCCATATCCACATATACACCCTTATATCTACATATGCCTACAATTTTACATAGTCCCTACCAGAGGGGAACCCTCAGGGGCTTCTACGCCTTCAGAGAAGGCCTTAAAAAATTCAGAACAAAAACATATTAGTATTAAATAATAATATATGTATACATAAAAAAATCTCAATCACTCTCATTTAATTTAATACAATACATTTATTACTACATTCTCGCTAATCTATGTTCCAAAGTTAAGTTTACTGTCAAATTCACATCGGCAATGAAAGGGTTACTGTCCTGAAATATACTATCCAATCAGAATCGTCCATCTCTATCGAAGCAAGATTAACCGGCTCATTAATTGGTTAGGACTTCACGCATCTCGGGGAAGGCCAAGCTATGTGTTTTGGTTTGGAGAGTGATGGGAAAATTGACCAATCACTGTTTGATTTGAAGTGGGCGGGACCAAAAAAAAAAGATCGTAGGCCTTCGTGAAGTCCGAAAAGCGTGCAGAGTGGAGCGGTTGAGAGACAGAATGGCGGAAGACGAGACCAATGTTGTGGCTAGCTTGATAGCGTCGCCTTTTTCAAGGCGGTCTTTCACAGAAAAACTTCAAATAATAAAAAACGGAAGACCAACTCCAGAGCTGGAATTAAAAGAAAAGGTTAAGACAGTGGAAAGGCATTTCAAGACCGAAAATGATCAGCGATATCCATGGATGACGGGCTGTAAGAAAACAAACAGGCTGTACTGCTGGAGTCTACTTTTTACAACTGACAAGTCATCCACCTGGGTCAGCGGAGGATTCGTCAGCCTTACAAATCTGACAAAGTCAGCCCATCGACATCAAGATTCTGCTGCACACCTGCAAGCGACGGTCAGTTTTTATTTTTATTAGAATTAAGGAGGTGTAGTGGAACCTATGAAAATTGTGACTTTCATTTGACATCGGCATTCATTGCACCATGCATAATTGCGCTTGGAGAGATTTGCACTTTGCATTTGAAATGGTATTGTAGTTTGAGGATGCTCATGAATGCATTGTCAGTCTGTCTATGGTTTGTTAATATTGAGATCTTGTTACAGCTACTGCAAATGATGTTATGGTCTATTTAAACATCATTGTCATCGTTAATTAAAGGATTGCAGTTGTTAAGCGCTTTCAATTCATCATACCGTGCCTTTTTTTTCCGCAATGATTTTTTTTTCTTCAGCAATGAGGGCTGAGGTGAAGGCCCAGCTGTAGTGCTCACGGTTCGCTACTGGTCCCTACTCATATACACTCATTTCTATACTTTATATATAAATTCTAGTATACAACCCACACTGTTTTAAATAATAAAAAAATACCTGATATCCTCTGTTTCCTGATTCTTTTTGCAATAAATCTACTATATCCAATTTCATTTTCATCCTACTAAGATTTCTAACTAAATTATTTCTCTGAGCCTGATAATTCCTACAATATGAAATAACATGTTCAATTGTCTCATCTTCCCCACACTCACATTTCCCTGATTGATGTTTTCCTATCATATATAGGTTTTTATTCAATCCATTATGTCCAATTCTAAGTCTTGTTATATTTGTCTCTTCTCTCCTACTTCTTTCTGATCTTCTCATTTTCCCTATTTTCCTTTGTATTTTAAACAACCAACGTCCTTTTTTTTCTGTGTAGCTCTCATTTTTTCTCATCGTTTATATGATTATTTGTCATTTTTCATTTTTAGTTTCTATCTAAACATTTTTAGTTATTTTTATTGATCTGCTTTTTTGTTTTAATTAATTTTTTGACAATGTGCACTACTACTAAAGCAGTGTACACAAGAGAAGAACTGTTGGCACTGTCAAGGATTGGACGCGGAATTAAACATCCAATTCCGACCGAGCTTAAAAAGCTGTACCGTGGATGCAGAGCTGGAGCGAAACTAAAGGCAAAGAGGCACAACAGGAGGTGGAAGTACAAACCTTTTCTGCCCTCGGTGATCATGGGAAACGCTAAAGGCTGAGTTATACTTCTTTTAACTGCCCTTGCGCTTTCTTCTTGCGCGTATGTTAATGGCTCGAGACGTTTATACTTCATTTAGCTTTGCCGGCGCTTGCGTGTGCTGCATGGCGATTCACCGCCAGGAGAGTAGGTGGAGTAGCGGGTTTTTTCAATGACAAGCCTACTACGATGAAAGGAAATTCACCGCCGGGACCTCTTCGAGTGATTCATGCTTCTTCTTCTTGTAAATAGCCGGTATTTTGTCAGATTTTCAACACCTTGGGGGTCTAAACGACTACTTTCTCGCCTGAAAATGTTTCAAATGTTGCTAAAGTTATATATTTACAGAGTTTATAGCTTAAGCGAAATCAGCTTTTCAGGCTGGCTGATTTCGGCTCGGGCAGGAGTGAAGTGCACTGTGTGTAAACGCTCTGCATACTGTCAGATCGATGAGTATGCCATTTTCAAGTAGTAGGCTTGCGTCTTTTCTTGCGTGAAGTTTAGAAAATTGAGGTGACACACGCAAGCTCGCAATGGGGGGCTTGCAACCGCGCAAGGGCTTGCGTTTCTTCTTGCGTCTTGCTTTGCGTCTTGCGTTACCGACTATAAACCAGGCTTAACTCGCTACCAAATAAGTGTGATGAGTTAGAGGCGCTTGTGCAGAACCAACGGCTGTATAAGGAGAGCAGTTTGATCTGTCTGTCTGAGTCCTGGCTGAACGACAACACACCAGACTCATGTATGGACATACCCGGCTTCACAGCCGTACGAGCGGATCGAGACCCGAGTACGAGCGGCGGTAAGCGGGGGTGTTATACTGTTCTTTAATCAGAGATGGGTAAACCCCCGCAATGTGACCGTTAAGGAGAGGGTTTGTTGTCCAGACATCGAACTGCTGTCAGTTAGTTTCTGTGCATTCTATGCGCCCAGAGTTCCCATACACAGTCGTCATTGTTGTTTACATTCCACCGAGGGCGGCACCTACAACGGCGTGTGACGTCATCCATGACGCCGTTGCTAGGATACAGACCCAGCATCCTGAGGCATTCATTGCAATCACAGGAGATTTCAACCACGTCTCTCTATCCTCCTGCCTGACTGGCTTTGTACAGTATGTGGACTGTCCAACACGTGGAAAAAGGACATTAGATCTGTTCTATGCTAACGTGAAGGAGGCTTACAGGACAGTGTCTCTTCCACCACTGGGTAGATCTGATCACAGCATGGTCTATCTACAACCCACATACAGACCGTGTGTACAAAGACTTCCTGTTACTACCAGATCTTTCAGGAAGTGGTCACCAGAGGCGAGTGATGCTTTGAGAGACTGCTTTGATGTCACAGACTGGGCTGTACTGCTGGAGGAAGATGAAATGGAGGAAGATTGCTTAACTCTTTCCAATTCCTGACCATGTATTTTCAACTTAATTTCTCCATCAACTCTTTTCCTTGTAAAAAACATTATTTTATTTTTTTCCACTGAAAACCTAAATCCCCATTTATATGACCAATTTTCCACCATTGAAATTGCTTCCTGTAGCTTCTTTACAATAAATTTTAAATTCATTCCTCTTTTCCACATTGCATCATCATCAGCAAAAAGTGAACAACCCATTCCACCTTCTGTTTCCTTAAACATATCATTGACTATCACAGAAAACATTAATGGACTTACTATGCTTCCTTGTGGTGTCCCATTTTCTATGTTAAAATTTTCAGGATATTCCTTCCCTATTCTCACTTGTATTTTTCTTCCTTCTAAAAATGTTTTAATCCATTTAAACATGCACCCATTTATACCCATTCTTCTAATTTTAACTAATAACCCTTCCCTCCACATCATATCATACGCTCTTTCAATATAAAAAAATACTGCTACAACACTCTTTATTTACTTGAGCCTTCCTAATTTCATGCTCTAAACCTATTATTGGTTCCATTGTACTCCTCCCTTTTCTAAATCCACTTTGATACTTTGATATAAGTCCTTTACTTTCTATATAATATAACAATCTTTCATTTATCATTCTCTCCATTATTTTACATATATTGGATGTTAATGCTATTGGTCTATAATTTTCTGGTTTTGATTCATCTTTCCCTGGCTTTCTAATTGGTATAACCACAGCTTCTTTCCAACTTTTTGGTAATTCTCCCTCCTCCCAAATTCGATTATACAATTCCAATAAAATGTTTTTAGAAAATTCACTTAAATTACTTACCATTACATAACAAATCTGATCTTTCCCTGGTGCTGTTCATTTATATTTTTTAAGTGCCCTATTTAATTCCATTATTGTAAATGACATATTCAATATTCGATTCTACCATTTTTTCCAATAGCTCCTTATTTTCCAGAAATGTTTTTTCTCGCCCTTCTTTCCCTTCCACACTGATATTTTCAGAACTATGAATTTTAACAAACACTTTTGCTAACATCTCTGCCTTATCTTTATCTGTCACTGCTGCTACTTCTCCATTATTTAATACTGGATATCCATTCACTCTTTTAATTCCTTTCATTCTTTTAATCATTGTCCATACCTTAGATATTTCTGTCTCCCTCCCTACTGAGTTACAAAAACTCCTCCAATAATCTCTTTTTACATTTTTAATAGTTCTTCTTATCACCGCCTGTAATTTTTTGTATTTATTCAAATTCTGAGGGTTATGATTTTTTTTTAATACTTTAAACGCTTTATTTCGTTTCTTAATAGCTGCAGTACATTCTATTGTCCACCATGGTACCAACTTCCTTTCCTTTTTCCCGTCTTTTATCCTTATAGTTTGATGAGCCGCTTCTAATATAGCATTACATATATAAAGATTCAAATCCTCAATGCTACTATTTAAATCCACTTTTCGTATTTTTAATTCACTATTATTCCTAAAAAATTTCCCAATCTGCAGATCTAAAACACCATTTTTCCATATCATTTATACAATATTTCTCTACAGGCCCGCCGATAGGGGGGGACAAACGGGTATTTTGTCCCAGGCCCAGGAATGGGGGGGGGGGCATAACTGGGCCCCCATGAAGTTGCGATTAATTATTGTATGTTTCCTTCAAAATGTGTTGATTTGGGGAAGAAAAGTGCTTTATTTGCATTTAATAAATGACTTCTGGATCGTTTGCCTTCATTGCCCTTAAAAAAAGGGCCAATAACCCCCTATCACCCCTATTCCAAAAATGGTTTGGTCTTTGATTACGGAGAAGAAAAAAAACGATATCATTTGACCATAAGCGGTCATTGCGCGTTAGTCGAAATGCATAAATCAGGAGCGCAGAAAAGAAAAGAAAGGCGAAAAAAGAACGAAGAAGCCAAGAGCCTGAGGGGTTCTCTACACAAATATTTCACAAAAGACTCAGATGATGCAGCAGGTACCAGTACAGGCAGCTGTGCAGCAGAGCCAGGTAAGACACGGCCAACTTTTCCCAGCCCCGTGAAGTAACACCAGGCACAGGCGGCGTGCCAATCATATTAGCACCACATGAGGGGATAGCAAGTCACACGGAACTCAATATCAGACAGAGAGAGCATTGAATCATTTCATAACCACAACGGCTTAATTACACTGTGTTTCATAGGCCTATATCTAATTGAATCTAGGAATATGCGCATTAGTCCGCAAATATGTCCAAATGTTTCAGGCACGCACGCCAATCAGGCTGAATTGATTTGAGAATCATCCCCGGTCAGCTGAATGGCAGCCAGTGTAACGCGGCTCTGGTTTAACCTTATTTTGTTTAAAATAAGCCAGTATAGACATGGCAAAGTGTGAAATTGCCATTTAGATAGAGTTGAATGTAACGAATGGGTTATAAACGTGACGTTTTGGGGTAGCCTGTAACTTTCGTTTAGACTGATTTAACTTGACACTCGCCAGATGAATGGGCTCCGCCTTGTTCCCCGAACATTCTCAGAAAGTTCAGCAGACATACACGCGGGTCTGGCGATAAATAAAAGTACCCTTAACATGATTCCCTTGGTCAAGTGAAAAATGGTTGATGAAATGTGCAGTTTATGAGCTCTAAATGAATAAAATAGCGTGAGTTTTATTGTGGTAGGATTTTGAAAGCCATAACTCCACTCAGTCCATATCCATATTCAGGCAAAGTGGTAAATAATCCTTTTGGTTTATCCGCAATAAATCGGCGTGTCACCTCCGATCAGATGACGTGTTGTGTTTGGGAGCTGAGCCAGGGAATTCTGTGTTTGTGGTTGGTACTCGGGAGTATGACAATTTTGGTAACATTCTAAATGGAGTGAGGAGGCATTTAAAAAAAAAATCTGTGTTATATAGTCAAATGAAATGGTTTTCAAATTGTTATTTTTTAAATGGTTGATTTTGACCCCTGTTAATGTAGACCTATATCACTTTTTAATGAAATATTTTTACCTTTATAGAAACTGTCGAGGTTGGTAGCTCCAACAAGGAAGAGAGAGAGAAAGGAGAGGCTAAGGAGGATGAGAGGGAGAAAGAACAGGCTACCAGTGAGAGAGAAGGGGAAGAGAGTGAAGGGAGAGAGAGAGAAAGACAGTGATTCAGGAGGAGTGGATTCATCCCCCAGAGTAGAGGAACAGTCAGAGGCTACCAGTGAGAGACAAAGTCACAGTGAAGTGGGAGGAGGGGCTCATTCCCCTGATTACCTTGACCCTGCATTATGGCCTGCAAAAATGGAAGATGCTGACAGAGTAGCCGTTGTGCGTGCAATGGCAAAACGAATCCCATTTTCAGAGATGGCAAAAGAGTTGCCAGTAGATGCAGAAGGCAGGGCATTTTCCCACTATTTAACATATTCTTCCTCTCATAACGGACGGGAAAAAAATCGATAGGGACTGGATTCTCTATAGCAGGACAAAGAAAGCCTTATTTTGCCTTCCATGTTTACTTTTCTCTCATGAATTGAATTGAATTGAATTGATTTGAATTGAATGCCTTTATTGTCATTGAATTTAGTACAATGAGATTTCATAGAGCCACTCTAGTAAAGTGCGTCAACACATATACACTTAAAAAGTCCATCTTTACAATCCATACATACACACAGACACACACACATCCACATCCACATGCAAATGAATTAATTGAATTCCAATTGGCTTGAATTGGACTTACTATCTAAGTGCCTTGAGATGACATTTGTTGTATTTGGCGCTATATAAATAAAAATGAATTGAATTGAATTGAAACATTGCAAATATCCCCCATTTTTGTCATATCAACAGCAGCATGTTTGATAAGAATAAAAGCATGTGATAAATGATAATAAATAGATGACTAGATAGATCTGATGAGCATAAAGTGCAAGGTGCTAAGTAACATCTGTGCAATCTGCATCATTAAAAAGTTAAAAAGTTTAAAAAGTTTAGCTTCATTTAAAAGTGTTGTTGCCTTAGGAAAGAAGCTATTCCTAAACCTGCTAGTTCTTGCTTTTAGACATCTATAACGTCTCCCTGAGGGCATGAGTTCAAACAGTGTGTGACCTGGGTGAGAACAGTCCTTTGTGATTTTTTGGGCTTTTGAGATCTTGAGGTCTTGAGTTGGCAGTTTCCTCTAGTGAGGGTAGAGGACAACCAATGATCTTCTGTGCTGTGTTGATTACTCGCTGTATACATTTTCTGTCTGCTGCAGAGCATCCAGCGTACCATACAGACACACAGTACATCAGGACGCTCTCTATAGTGGAGCGGTAGAAGAGCACCATCAGCTTCTTAGACAAGTTGTTTTTTTTAAGAAGTCTGAGAAAGTGCAGGCGCTGTTGTGCCTTCTTTACCACTGCTGTGGTGTTGTCCGTCCAAGTGAGTTGGTCCGAGATCAGGGTTCCCAAGAATTTCAAACTGTGTACCCTCTCCACAGGGTCCCCCTTGATAAAAAGAGGGAGGGGATCGGCTCTGCACTTTCTGAAGTCTATGATCAGTTCTTTGGTTTTCCCAGCATTGAGAGACAAGTTGTTTTCTGTGCACCATGTAACTAGTCTTTGGACCTCAGATCTGTAATAAGTCCAACCAGTGTGGTGTCGTCTGCAAACTTTATGATGGTGTTGCTGGGGTAGGATGGCTTACAGTCATGGGTGTACAATGAGTACAGCAGGGGACTCAACACACAGCCCTGAGGGGAGCCGGTGCTAAGAGTGAGGGTGGAGGAGTTGTGGGGGCCGAGCTTCACATGTTGGGGCCTGTTGGTTAAAAAGTCCATAATCCAGCGGCAGATATGAGAGGAGAGGCCTAGGTCAGACAGCTTCCTGATGATGATGTCAGGGATAATTGTGTTAAATGCTGAGCTATAATCTACAAAGAGCATCCTCACATATGTACCACTGTGCTCTATATGGTTTAGGGCTGTATGAAGAGCTATGGAGATGGCATCGTCCGTCGATCTGTTCGCTCGGTAGGCAAACTGATGCGGATCCAGGGTCAATGGGAGACTGGTTTTGATGTGCTTTAATACCAGCCTCTCAAAGCACTTCATAATAACAGGTGTGAGTGCAACTGGTCTATAGTCATTCAGACTGCTGGGCGAGGGCTTTTTCGGAACCGGGATGATGGTGGATGTCTTCAGGCAGGATGGAATGGCGGCTTGGGCAAGGGACGATGTTGGTGAAGACCAACAAGAAGTAGAGAAAAGGTCAACAAGTGCACTAAATTCTACAGATGGGATGCAGATTTCCAATGTCAAATACAAAAAACTATACGAAAGATTTCCAGAACACGAAAGAAATGTTGCACACAATGTTGTTCTTTTCTTTATTTGTAAGGGCCGTCTGGGGTGGGGCGGGTGGGTGCCTTCGGGTTGCCAAGTGGCTCCCCGAATACGCTGCGGGCCCCGGACCTGGTGAACATCTAGCCCTCCTGCTCTGTGGCGGATCCCAGGAAACAGGGGTGCCTATTGCAGCCATTCCTTGGCTGCCCTCTCCGGGGGAGCCTCTCTCCCCCGGTCTTCTAGATCCCCATACCCCTCTCCCTTCTGGCTCCTGTACACAGCACACATTCACACACGTAGGGTTTGAGGGCGGGTGTGTTCTGTGGGGGGCAGCGGATGGGTCCACGTAGGTGGTCCCCTTTGCTGCACTCTTCAGCCCCCCGCCCTTGTTTTAATTACACCTTAGACATTACTAATCATGAGACACACACACACACACACACACACACATTAGGTTTTGGGGGGTGATAGCACTGAGTGGTATCTGGTGGGCGGGGCTCTTTGGGTATGTAGGCTGCTCCCAGTTCCACAAGGTTGCCTGCCCCTCAATTTTAAATGCTCACTATTAGAAAATATCAAAGAGCCAGAGGGGGAAGGGAAGGGGTCTTCCCGCACCCCTGTTGCCTGGTTGCTGCCTTGCTGGTTCGGGGTCTGTGGTGGCTGGGGGGCTGCTGGCCCCCGGATGTGCCCGCTGTGCCACACTCCAGCGGAGGTGGGGATGGATGCATGTGCTGTGCGAGTGTTTGTGGATGTGTTTTTTTTGTTTTTTTTTTCTTTATGTATGTATGTATTTATTCATTCAGTGTTTCCCACATAGACTAATTCGTGGCGGTACGCCACAGATTCAACACCGGCCGCCACATATTGCGTTTCGTTATTATCATTTTTTTTTAACGCTATTTAAAAAATACTCGTATTCGTTAAGCTGCATTTCCTTTCCCTGCTCTCCCTCCGTCTGTCAGTCACGCGTCTCTCTCGCATAGCCTACTCACACACACAGCCCCTCCCCTCCGTGCTTCCCTGGAAGCTGGAAGCTTGCTAGCTTCAGCGTCGCGTTAGATTAGCTCAACCGAAAGAAGACGACTGGCGAAATTCACGAAAGGTTGGTATCACGTGCACCTTTATAAAATCACACATTGAAAAGTCCTATAAAAATATTTTATATTTTGAATACAATGTTGTCCCGACCCGACCCGACCCATAGCAAACAAGCGATTACGCCTTCTTTATAAAGTTAACTAGTCGCAAGTTTGCCGTAAAAAAAAAATGTAGTTGGGTTGTCGAGGTCAAAACACTAACAGCTGTGAATCAAATAAAGTAGGTTTTTTAAACTCTTACACTGAATGTTTGCTGCTTCAATCCAGATGAGTATTGAAAAATATTTTCCGCGATTGAAAGAGAGACGTGCGTGTTGAGGATGAGGAGCAGCCTGAACCGGAGGTATCAGTCTGAAACAGCTGAACAGTCCCACCAGTGTAATTAATGTTATTAATTTGTTTACAATGAAGATGTGAATATTAATACAATAAAGTTCTGTGTGACCAATTATTAACGAAGGAATTATTTTGAAGAACACATTGCCTTCACATCTGTGGGAAACACTGTTATTTATTTTATTATTATTATTATTATTTTTTTCTCTTATATGATTTATGGGGTGACTGGGTCTGGGTCTGGGTCCTGCTGTCCTCTGGCCTGCTTGTGCTTTTCCTGATGGGGGGGGGGGCATTGCTTCTCCCCGCTGCTCGCGGCCTCACCCACCTGTGGGCACGTCTAGACTCCCGGGGCGCTTGCCCAGGGGCACTGGGGCAGGCGCTGGCCCACTGCGGTTGGCTGTCTGGGGCGCCTGGCCCTCTCGGGTGTTGGGCGGGGCCCCTGCCGGGGGGTTTTGGTGGCGCTCGGGCTCGCAGGGGCCGGTTCCGGCGCGCAGCCCATGTCTGGGTGGCGGGGGCCTGGCGGGGCTGGTAGGCTGCCGCATCTGGTCGCCGGGGGGGCTCTGCCCGATGCTTGTGGGGGCTCTGTCCGGGAGCTTCCTCTGCTGTATTCTGGGGGGATGCGTGGTTGTCCCTATGGTGGGCTTCCAGGGTTCTGTGCTCCATGGGGGCTGTTGGTGACCTGGGTCTGGGGGCCCTCTCGGCCTGCTTCTGATTGCTTGGGGGGGGGATTGTGACACTATACACTGATATTTAAGCATGGTTATTATGTGGGACCATCTATGTGTATTGCATGTTCAGGCACGCACACACACACACACACACACACACACTCACACACACACACACACACACACACACACACATTCATTAGTCCAGTAGCATACTCACTAAGCAGTTGTTGTGCTGTCCTGTGGTTTAAGGTCACCTGTGTATTATATGAGATTGCTGCTTGTGCTTTTTTGTTTTTTTGTTTGTGTGTTTGTTCTCTGCTTGTCTGGTTCCAGGTGCTCCTGGTGCTTCTAAGGCTGGATTCCCCACAAAAGCCGTGAATCGTCTTCAGTTTTGTTTTTACAGGTGTAGCAGCTGGTTGTCGGATTTTTCATTGTTTTTTATGTTTGTCTCTTCATGTTTCTGTTCTTTTTTTCTCTTCTTCGCTTTCCCTCTCTCTCTGTCCCCCGGTCCGGTTCGGCACTATTATCATATCATGTTAAATATTGTAACAAAATAAATAAATAAAAATGAGGAGTTGATGGGCGTCAAGGGGAGCTTTACATTCATAAAGCTTCCCTTGGCATAGCAAATGTGTTTAGCATAAACGGTATTCAGATTACAATTCTGCTGCCATAATGCTGGACAGGACATGGAAAAAAAAAAAAAAAAAGAAATGTTGCACACAAACATTGCTAATGGAAATGGAAAAACCTGCAAGATTCTGTCTTGCATACAGCTGGAATTGATAGTGAACAACAGAAATTGCTAGACATGCTAGAATTGAAAAAAACAAAGCACTACTGAAGCGACTGCTGGATGTGACCCTGTACTTGGCCTTCAGAAATATGCCATTCAGGGGCAGCTCAAACACAATTGATGAGCCAGATAATGGTAATTTCCTGGGCTTAATTGAGCTATTATCGAGGTATGACGCTGTCCTAAAGGATCATGTTGAAAACATCAGACAGCTGCGGCTACAGGGGAAAAGGCCCCCAGCACATTACCTCTCACCTGACAGCCAAAACGAGTTCATTGAACTTAGTGCACAGCGTGTCCTTAAGACTATTTTGAAGGAAAGGCAAGAGACATCATTTTATTCAGTTATGTGTGATGCAACCCCAGACATCTCAAATGTGGAGCAAAATGTATTGTTACTGAGGTATGTCAGTCAAACCTCCACTGAAAATGAATGGGAAATAAATGAACGGTTCCTTGAATTCAAAGATTTCTCAAAGAAGACAGGAGAGGAAATAGCCACAATGATGGAAGAAGCACTTGGCCAACATGGGATACACATAGCTGATTGCAGGGGTCAGTGCTACGATAATGGCGCAAACATGGCTGGAAAAGTGAAAGGGGTGCAAGCACGCATACTAAGTAAAAACCCCTTGGCCAAATTCTCACCATGTGCATCTCACACCTTAAACTTGGTTGGTGTCCATGCTGCCAGAGCTTGCCCAGAAGTTGATCTTTTCTTTGGCTTTGTAAATCAGCTGTACAAAATGTTCAGTGGCAGTCCTCAACGATGGGAAATCCTCAAAAATGTTTTGGGATGTTCTCTTCACATCTTATCAGACATGCGATGGAGTGCCCGGATTAAAGCTGTGCGCCCAGTGGCAAAACATTTGCCTGGCGTGATACAGGCACTGGACACACTCATTTCAGAAGGAAACCTGAGCAACGACACAAAAGCTGAGGCACACGGTCTCAAAATCTACTTCCAATCCTTTAATGCTGTCTTGCTCCTCACATTTTGGACAAAGGTGCTACAATGCATCGAGGACAGGAACATTATAAGTCAGTCCTCAACAATCTCCCTCGATGTCCAAGCAGCTAATATTAAAGAGTTGGAGGGGGAGATTGCATTCATGCGTTCCTCTTGGAACAATTTTTTGAAAGAGGCAACTGCTGTTGCCACTGACATGGGCATCAGTGCCAAGATTGAAGTGAAGTCCCGAAAGAGGAAGCGCTTTTTTGATGAGCAAGAGACAGAGACAGAGGTGCAAAGCCCAGAGGACCTATTTCAGGACAAAGTGTTTAATGCTGCAATGGACAGTATAATGTCCCACTTAGAAACAAGATTTAAATCCATGCAGCAGATCTGCAGTGAGTTCTGTGTCATCTGGCAATTCAGGGAGATGCCAGAGGAGAGCATCAAGGAAGCGTGCAAAAAACTCACTGAAAAGTACAAGAGTGACCTAACAGAGTCCCTTCAGGACCAAATCCTGCACATTAAAAAAATATACAGCGCAACATTCCAAGGAAATCTTGGACCCCTGGATCTTCTTAATGCCATTTACAAAATGGGGCTACAGAGCATTTATGGGGACCTCTGCATCTTGCTCAGGATCTTCCTGTCCCTGCCTGTGACTGTGGCTGGAGGTGAGCGGGCCTTCAGTAAAATGAAGCTTATAAAAAACTACGTGCGCTCAAACATGTCGCAGGAGAGGCTCAGTGGGCTGGCAATGCTTTCTATAGAGCGCAAACTGGCAAAGAAGCTGGACTTCAATGACATTGTTGATGACTTTGCCACCACAAAAGTCCGGCGCATGGCATTTCGCACCTAAATAGTTGCACACAAAGTTGAAAGATGTTAAAATGTTGAAATAAAATGCTTGTTGAGTAATTGAATGTTTTTTGAATTCCCGTCATTTAAGGCTAGGAGAGACTGGGAAAGTAGAGGTGGGTGTGGGTAGGTTGCTACGGGGGGGGGGCCCCATTCAGAGAATTTTGTCCCGGGCCCAGCCAAACCTGTCAGCGGCCCTGTTTCTCTATATGCATTTTAACTTCTATCATAATAGGGTAGTGATCACTTCCTATAGTTGTTTTATTAAAGGTGGGGTATGAGATCTTGGAAAAACGGTTCCTGCAAGCTATATTTTTGAAAATACACAACCTTGCCTCTCCCTTCAGCCCACCCCTCGAAACCACGCCTTCAAAACACATGAACGAGTCACGAGTCTGTGAATGCGCAGGGGGGAGGGGGGGGGGGGGGGGAGGGGGGCTGACGGTTGATTGGCGTGTCAGAATCCAATACAAGTAACTCTCATCATTACTTCTATTGGTCAGACATTTCCTCTTGCTACACCCTCTACAATGGACTAAAAGATTTTTTTTTTTTCAAACATTCTATTTTAGTGGGTGCAATGGGGTCGTGAGGAGGTTTTCAGACAATATGATAAAAAATCCTCCAGAAAACATCTCATACCCCACCTTTAAGTACTTTCCATAAACTATTACCTGCTAAAGAATTTGAAACTATTGTTAAATCAATGGCTGACTCTGTATTATCTCTAAAATTAATTCTTGTTCCACTCCCATCATTTAATACTACCAAATTTTTAACATCCATTATTTCTTCAATTACTTCCCCATTATGATCATTATGACTGCCCCATAAAGAGTTATGCCCATTAAAGTCCCCACACCAAATCACTTTACCCTCTAAATACTTCCCAAATTCCTCCATTAATTCTAAAGATAGTTTTTTACATGGATTATAAAAATTTATTATTTTAATGTTCCCATTTATTGTCCAAATTTCAATAATAATATATTCTAATTCTTTTCCTTTAGCTATTACTCTAAATTGAAAGAAAAAGCTAGCATCAACCGTAATATACTGATTGACAACTACCACGATTACGCGGCCAAAGAAGGAGTGAAAATCAGTGTGATGGATGAAGATGACTTTCACAAACTGCCAATTACCCCTTCTAAACCATCACCCAGCAAGAAAGGCAGACAAAACATTGCTGCCGACAACGCCATGGAAACCAACCTAGTTGGTGCGCTTGAATTCGTCTCCTCACTTGCCCAGCTAATTAACGCTCGGTCCAACAAGCTGGAATCACTGATCCAAGAAAATAAAACGGTCATTACGGAACTGAAGAAACAAGTCCACCATATTTGTGAGGATATGAATGCAATGAAAGGTAAAGTGGCTCAAGTTGAACAACTTTACCATGAAGAAAAAAAGCGTGCAGGCGCATTGGAAAATCGGATTACAGACCTGGAACGATATTCTTGTCGCTGGAACCTGCGGCTCAATGGCATCCCGGAGACAGTAGAAAACCAGCATGTACGGATGGAGGTAATTAAAATCTGTCAAGCCATCTTGCCAGAAGATAAAAAGCGACTGCCAGAAATGATTGACACTGTCCATCGCCTTGGTACAAAAAATCCGAAGGGGCCCAGAAGTGTCATCATTCGGTTTTCGTCCCGGGTTCACAGGGGTGCTATCTGGGCCGCCGCCAGGAACAACCGGTATCTACGTGATCATGGGCTGCAATTTGCTGAAGACCTCCGCCAGATCGACAGAGAAAATAGGAAGATGCTGTGGCCAGCGGTGGAAGCTGCCCGTAAGGAAGGAAAAACGGCTTTCTTCGTTGGAGGACGCTGCTTTATGAAAACAAAGAAGTCTTCCCTCCAGCATGATAAATGAATCTGATAAAATTGATGTGAAGGTACTCGATAACACGATAACCAAAATTTAGTCCCTCGTTCTAGTGAAAACCAAGGCACTTAAAAAAAAATAAAAATAAAAACTTTTTTCTTTGCCTGTTAACTTGTGTCATATTATCAAACTATGCATTTGGCCTTTTGAATTAATGTAAGAAATGACTACGTTCTCCAGATGAACACAGAAAACCCACAGTGCTGCATTGTTTTGATTTTATTTAGATTTTTTTTTTGGACTTGTTTCAGAAGAAAACGGAGCCTTTAAATTCTGCTCTACACAGAATGCACATCAGCCAAACCCTAAATGTGTTCTTTGTCCAGTGCATCTATAGCCTGGGTCAGAGTGGTGTAAAAAGAGAGTGGCGACACTCCCATAGACTCCCATAGAAAGAAAGGAATGCGGAAGTCACGTGGGTCACAGAGACGCCAGAGTTCCAAACAAGAGACTGAGCTCCGTTAACCTCAATTACTCGTCAAGAACAATTACTGGTAAGTTAATAAAATAACAGCATTTTAAACGTTTTTTACATTTTTAAGCATTATCTATCAGAAGTATACTCTTAGATATCGTTATTTTTACATTTGGTTAGCATGAAATGTCGATGTTGATGTTAACACTCTGGGGTCTGAAGCCCACCGGTGGGCATTTTTGACACAGCTCCAAAAACACATCTGTAACTATTTGAGTTTTTGTCATTGAAACATATAAGTGACACCATTAAAAACCTTGAAACTTCTAGTTTTCAAATATATATTTTAAAATAAATTATATAGCTGGCCCTTTTTAAAGAGAGTGAACAGAAATCTTTGGATTTTCTGTAGTCTCTGACTGCAGCTGCTTCCTCGGCCACACCTATCGCTATTCACATGTAAAGTACCAGGTGATTGAGTGGCTATTCACAGGTGAGAACACGCCCCATTCAGCCAGCATGTGGGGGAAGGCAGCAATGTCCTGCCAGTGACAGACAATTATCACATGGAGAGTGACAGGGGGGTGGGGGGGAATCAGGGGTGTTACACACCCATCTAATTAGTATTCAACTAACAGAGACACTGCCTTGAGTTACAATTACTTTTTTACAGTTTGTGTGGAAACAAAAAAACATTTCTGACTGCACTTTTTACTGTTATGCAGCCAACATTTTTCTTTACAAGGTTCAACCTTCAAAAGTCTTGGCTAGATATATTTATAGTGTGCTTTCTTGCACTGTTTGAAGACCTCTAAAACTTGTTTTTTTGTACAGTTGTGTTTCCCCTCAATTTAAATAAAACTTGTTTGTATTACATTCACTTCACTCTCATATTGTTTTTTGTTAGGCTTTTCAGAATACAACCATATATGTCACTTTTGCATAGATGTTTACAGTTAGTTGAAATACTTGAAAATGTCAAGGTGGTGACAACTGCCTCAAAGTCTCTGAAAAGGCCTACTCCAGAGGGTTAAAAATGGAATGGATTTAGAGACCTAGCTTAAAGCTTGGTAACGGAGGCTAACGTGAGGTAATTAACGTGATCATTTCACTAAAGTCCGTTAACTTTTTATTGTCAGGTGACATAATGTAAAGTTGTTTTGATTGTTAGGTTTTAAAACATTACCAAAATACTATATAGGCCAATAGTAATAATACATTTAATACATTTTTTTGGTATTTCTGACGTATTTTCTCCGGTAAATTGATTAAATTACAACATTTTTGGCATAGTGAGGCATTAGCTGACTGGTCTTTAATTAAGTAAGTTTTTTTCAGCATGACTTTGCAGCTGTGATAATGAATTTATTAATTTCTCTGTTGTTGTTGTCAGGGAGGTCAGCAGATGTGGTGGTCGCTGCTGTCATGCTGCCATGGATCAACCCTTACTAGGGCTTTAGCAGATTTCTACAATGTCCAAACGCTTAAATTTGATCAAATATAGTTCATTGTTGCAGATTAATCTACCCAACAGTATGAATAGCAATAAAATAACTTCTTTATTAAGGCTTGTTTTACATTTTCCATGATGACATTTTATAATAAAATGTTTGGTTTAAATCTGTTTTGTTTATTTTTTTCACAACTGACACATTTATTTTGTCATTAATATGGTTTTAACCAGAAAAAAGTTAAATTCATATTTTAATCCATCCATCCATCCATTATACCCGCTGAATCCGTCGGTCGGGTCGCAGGGGGGTCATTGTCCATCTGACACCAGAAAGAACAGACAGACTGAATGACATCTTCTACAGATGGAGTGTTTGGGACAACAGGAGTAAATCCTGGGAACAGACAGTAACATCAGGCTTTGTTGAAGGATGTAGATCTGAAGGTAAGCTGGACCACTGGCATGATTCAGTATAAAGGAGGACAAGGTAGCTGCCCCCTGCTAGCATGCAGGGGTACCCTCTACGATTTAAAATGGTGATAAATGTGTCTCTGCTGCTCCAAAAAAGAAAAAATGTTGATAAGTCGGTGATCTGTGAAGTGATCAATGCACATTATGGGTCAATATTTACCGAAAATTGCGTCGTAAATGTTAAAGTTATCGTTTTTGTGCTCCGTTCCGCTAAGACCCGTTCAAACTGACTGACAGCGCTGTGATGTTTGGAACTCCGGAGGCTTACATGAACCACGTGACAGCCCTAACGGCGACTTCAAAGCGTGTCGCAACTCTGTATTACTCTATAGCTCTGGCCTGGGTGCCAGCCGAACTTAGCCCCGCCCATAAAGGTTTTGGTCGGGAAGTTCGGTCTGGCTCTGCTCAGTTGGGAAATCATTATGCCCGACCAAGAATCGGTCGACCCAATCAGATTGCCAGGGCGGGCTTTATACGATGATGGACAGATGATCAACAGGGACATTATCGACTACGTCACTAAAGAGCTGAACATGGCTGCTGCTGGAGAGCTAGGGTGTGTAGATTCTGCCATCGAGTCTGTTCTACAGGATCTCCACATTGCATTCATTTTGAAAGACGAACAGAGGAACGCGATAAAGGCTTTTATCGATAGAAAAGATGTTTTTGCTGTCCTTCCTACAACAAGTGTGTGTTGCTTAATCTACGTCACATACTACGTTGCTCTGATTGGTTGTAGGTCTATCCAATTAAGCAAAGAGTCATTTTTTCTCCTGGTTCGGTTGAAACACGCCCCATACCCAAATCTCTATTGAGCGGTATCAGACTCACATTCTGACTAGAATCGTGAGTATGACGTAGTCAGGCTAGTGCATCTAGGAAGTATATGAGAAGTAATTATTTACTATCCAGCTCAACATACAAGCTCAGGAATTAAACTGCTTCTTTTCTCGTTTTTTTTTGTTTGGGTATGTGCCAAATACTTGCGGCTATAGGCCTCTTTATTTTGGTTTTGACCACAAGTGCCTTAAAAAACAAACAAAAAAAAAAAAAAACCTTCTGGACATTTTACGGACACTACATTCCTTCTTAGTTGAGATAATGGTTAATTTTCATAAGCTTGTTCATTTATGTGTTCGCGTAAGAGGTCAAAGGCAACTTTGCCTGTGCTAAATTTCACTCAGTTGTGTTTGTTTATGGTACAGTTCTCGATGGTACTATAAGAGTTTGTGGTAAGTTACTTGCGACTTAACTGTCTACTACTTACCTATTTCTTGTTGTTTTGTTTATTTTATATTTCTCAAACTGTCTTTATCTTTTCTTTCATTAAATGCCAGGGGTTTAAGGGATAGTGGGAAACGCAAGTCGTTATTTCTATATGCTAAAAAATGTAAAACAGATTTTGTCTTTCTCCAAGAAACTCACTCCACAGCTAATGAGGTTAATTTCTGGAGGTCACAGTGGGAAACGATATCTGGCTGTCACACTGTTCAGAACGTTCAGCAGGTGTGGGCACTCTAAGATGCAACTTCACAGGTAACATTTTGCATAGTAATGGTCATTTTGTATTACAAGTAATTGACTTTAATAAGGTTATTTTGATTATCACTAATGTTTATGGTTATAGCACTAAAGTAGAAAATGAGAAACTGTTTGATATCATAGAACAAAAAAATATTAATATGGTTAAACAAGTTCCCAAATGCCTCCCTTTTAATAGGTGGGGATTTTAACGTTGCTCTTGATGGCCATCTTTTAGATAGATGGCCATCAAGACAAAACAACAATGAAAGCTACTATTTAAAGCTTTTCATGCAAAGATTTGATCTGATAGATATTTGGAGAGAAAAATTTCCGACTAACAAAGTATACACATGGTCTAATGAAGCGGGATCCTCCCAATCTAGAATTGACTATTGGCTGATGTCCAGGGGTCTAAAAGAAAACGCAACAGCACAAATTATAGCCACACCATTAACAGATCACAAAGCTATACACATCATTATTCCTCTATTCCCTGCTTGTCATAACCGTTCTTCTTATTGGAAACTGAATAGCTCAATTTTAAATTATGAAGATGTAAAGACTGAAGTTAGTAGACTTATTCAAAAATATTGGAATGAAGCTCAAATTGATGATAAATATTGTAACAAATGGGAACTTATGAAATTCGAAATTGCCAAATACTGTAGAAAATATAGCTCTAATCTAGCCAAACAAAGGAATGCAGAGGAAGACAAGATCATATCCACCATAACCTCCCTCTCTCAAAAGCTCCCGGTTTGTCTTTCTACAAATGAAAAAGAAACTCTCATTGAATATCAGAATAAACTTGACAACCTATATAGACTCAAAGCAAAGGGTGCCTTTATTAGATCGAGACAAAAATGGATGGAGGAAGGGGAGCGAAATTCTGCCTACTTTTTCAGGTTGGAAAAATCTCATTCCAAAACTAATTCTATCCAACAACTTAAAATTGATAATACTTTATGTGATGACCCCAAGCTAATTGCTTCGTATTGCTCAAAATTCTATAGTAAATTCTATACTTCTCAATATTGTGATAAAAGTGCTTCGGCCTGTTTAGACTCTGTTATTGTGACTAATATTAATGATATAGACAGAGATTTGTGTGATGTTCCTCTGACGTTACAAGAAATAACTGATTCTATAAATAGCCTCAAACATAATAAGTCTCCAGGTGTGGATGGATTCACCTCTGAATTTTACAGAGCATTTGTGGAACAATTAGCTCCATTCTTACAGAAGGTTTTCACAGAAAGCATAGCTAATAAATCACTGCCCCCAACATTAACTCAAGGATTAATCACACTTATTCCAAAGCCTAAAAAGGATGTATTGCTTATCGACAATTGGCAAACTATTTGCCTTTTAAATAATGATTATAAGGTGCTAGCACTGCTTCTGAAGAGTGCAGACGTGTCTCTGCTTCCTCCTGCTGCTTATTGCTTTATTTGCTTTTAAATCATTTTATTTCTTTCCACAAGTCTTGGATATAATTTTATTCTTTTTCTTTTAAGTGAACCAAGACTTTTTTTAATCATTTTTATCAAAAAGTCATCTGGAAACTGTCGTGTGGAAATTCCGTTGCAGCTTCCTGCTTTTGGAGGAGCTCAGCTAACTGAAGCTAATTAGCAGCAAAATGCCTCCCTTTTCCACTGACGATTACCACAAGCTACTCCAGAAGATAGCAATACTGGAAACAAAAATGTATCGGCTTGAAGTGAACGTGGAGATAAATGGACAATATGGGAATGAAACTACTCTGCCAGTATCCCAAAACACTGAAAGGGAGCAGGCTAACAGGAAGCTAACTGGCACCACCGAGACACGGCAGGAGCCTGGTGTAAATGGAAAATAGTCAACCAGTCATCCCTGGAACTCCCTTGGTGCTAAGTCAAAACACTACAAATCGCCTCCCTCAGATGTGGGAAGACGGTTATCAGGCAGAACCCAACACCAGGAGACCCACAATGACTCCGAGTGGCCTGCACTATCACACAGGAATGTCTCTACCCCGATACCAAAGAAAAAGCAACGATGGACCGAGACCACCACCAAAACCAGGAGCAAATTGCCACAAGACACAGGAATTCTGCTAGAGAACAGATTTGCTCCACTTTCTCAAAATCCTGACTCTCCAAAAGAACGCTCATCTCCCAAAACCGGAGAAAGGTATGAGGCTAAATTATATGCTAAAAGGCCACAGAAAGAGCTAACCACTGGGCCTCAAACTCTGATAGTGGGTGACGGAGCTGTGAATGAGATAAAACGTTTTTGCAGCAAGAAAAAGACCAAAATACTCTGTTTTAGTAACGACATGGTGTCTGATATCTCTAAGAAGATCCTGGACATTGTTGCTGAGTATCCGACACTGAAATCTCTCATCATACACACAGGAGCCCTTGATGTTGTGAAGCAACAATCGGAGGTATTAAAACAAGACTTTATGGACCTGGTAAACAAAGTTCGATGCACAAGTACAGAGGTGTTTTTCAGTGGACCTCTAGCAAAAGTTTGGAAAGGAGATGAGAGATTCAGCAGACTGATGATGCTAAACAGATGGCTCAAAGACATGTGTGCTGCTCATTCAGTTAACTTTATTGACAGTTTCAACATCTTTTGGGGACGCAGGCACCTCTTTAAGGCAGATGGATTTCACCTTAACAAGTCAGGAGTACAGTTGCTAAGCTCCAACATTTTTTACTCTCTGCGTCACACACCAGCAGCCCCTATCAAGGACGAGACAGGACAAAACGATCCAAAACGACAGATAGGACAATGCTCTGGTGAGGGCGCTGAGACAAGGACTGACCATGGAGGACAGCAGATCCAGAAAGAACCTGCAACGTCATCATCCTCACCCCAAGATGAGGAGTCTTCACCAGCCCCAACAGCCCAACAAGTGGAGTCTTCACCAGCCCCGGCAGTCCGACAGGCGGAGTCTCCCCCAGCCCCAGTGGGAAACCCCAGCCTTCGCCCCCCCGGACCCCACCCAGCCCCCAGCACTCTCCACTTAGTCTGGACTCCTCACTTCTGGATTTCCCGGACAGGATGAAGAGCTTTCTCAATATTGGAATACGATTGACACCACGCCAAAATCCCATATTCTTCCCCCCTAACATCCCACCTCATCCAGCCCCTCCCATTCCACCACGTCCATCACGTTGGAAACAACCCTCAAACAGAAGTGACCAAGCCCCCCCCCCACCTCCTCTGAATCATCATATCTGTGAGTCTGACTGATATGTGCCGGGTCCAGGCTGTAATACTGATATCAAGAATGCTCTTCCCCAGATAAAGTCAGGGCCCTATGGAGTTCAGACAGCCTTTTCAATCCCTGTGATGACAGGTAACAGAAAAGTGGTCAAACTGGTGAGAAATAGGGGGCGCTAGTGAGCAGGCGATGGAGTAGGCAGCACAAGTGACATGCTCTGCTGAATTTCGTTTTAAATTCCTTTTCTAGGCACAGTATTCAACAGGAACCTGCGACACATCGCCTCAGTCACTATTTTTTATCGTAATACATTATTTTTTCTGTGATACATGGCCTACAATTTGCGGAAATTCGAGTTCACCGGAGGAGCCTCTGCAACTGGGCCAAAAACCTCGAGCTCGAGTGAGCCGCCACCCAAGAGTAGTACACCTCAGCCTGCTGACCAAATGGACTTGGCGGACCTGAAGACCGAAATCCTCGCGGCGTTGAAATCAGAAATAGCCACGCTGCTCAGGTCGGAGCTTAAAGCCGCTCTATCTGAAGATTTTGAAAACATCAAATCCGAGCTACAGGCAGTAAAGTCTGAGCTGGCTAACAACACCGCCGCGATCCGCTCCGAAGTGGAGGTGATGAAAACAACGGTGTCGTACATGGAGCAGGGGCTGTCATCCTGTTCAGACGACATTACCTCGTTGCTAACGAAAGTGGGGAAACTTGAGACGGAGGTCGGCAGTTTGCGGGAGAAGTGTCTTGACATGGAAGGAAGAATGAGACGCTCCAACATCCGAATATTAAACGTCCCAGAAACCCCAGGCTCAAGCTCACCAACGGCTGTCTCCAAACTGCTAAGAGAAGCGCTGAAACTGGATAAAGACATCCTGATCGACCGGTCTCACAGAGGTCTGCAGCCGAGAAGCCAAGACGGAAAACCCCGGGTCATCGTGGCGAAAGTTCATTACTACCAGGATTGCGTGGACATCCTCCGCCGCGCCAGGGAGTCCGGACCGCTCCGATTGAACGGGACAGATGTTTTAATTTTCCCGGACTATCCCCCAAGCATCGTACAGGCCAGATCTGCCTTCAACGAGGTGCGACGACTGCTTCGTGGTCGAGACGGTGTTAAATACGGTCTCCTTTACCCAGCGCGACTCCGGATCACGTATAACGGAACTGAGAAACGGTTTCAAAGCCCGGGAGAAGCCATGGCTTACGTGAAAGCCGAAATCTTACCAGACTGACTGTGATTTAAAACGGGTGATTTTTCTAGATGCTGCGCATGTATAAGGTTGGTACTTTAAACTCTATCACCCATACATATCACCCTGACTGAAGGGAGTGAAGTCAGTTAAAGTTAAAACTCCTGTTTCTCATGCTTTCATTTTATTTACAGCAGATATAACAATCTGATTTGTCAGATTACTGTAATGTGCTTCTGTTACCTTATTATTCTCTTTAATTTAGACAACAGAAGAAATTATGTTTATCTTAGGCTGTTTCTTTGGTGCCTTATTTGAAAGTGTGCTCTTTAACAGCAGAGCTTGTTCTTTTAGGACTAGTGTAACCCAACAAGCACTTAAATGTGTAGATGTTTTTGCGAGGGGTTTGGGATTCACCTTGTTCTGATAGGTGAGGCTCGGGGAGTTGCTGTACCTGGTCAACCTTTATTTTTCTTGTCTTTTTTTTCTTTACTTTTTTTTCTCCTTGGTTCCTTGTTCAACTTTGATTTTTTTGAAGGTCCTTTCCAACACAATAAATATAGGATACTTAAACAGAATATCAATCCTTCTCACTCTTGATTATGGCTATAACTAAGACAGGTTTTTCGGATAGTTCAGCTGATTGCGAGGTGGCTTTTGTAAGCTGGAATGTAAAGTCCTTGAACCACCCCACCAAACGGAAAAAAGTATTAACCCATCTGAGTAAATTAAAGGTGGGAATCGCCTTTCTCCAGGAGACACACCTCCGAACTTTTGATCATTTTCGACTCAGGGGAGGTTGGATCGGACAATCATATCACTCTAATTTTCATTCTAAATCTAGAGGTGTGGCCATCCTTATTAATAAGAACATCCCATTTGTTATGTCAAAGGTTGAAACGGACTCCTCAGGCCGCTACATAATTGTAGTAGGCAGACTGTACAACACACCGGTTGTCCTGGCCAATGTATATGCACCACACTGGGACGACAACTCCTTCTTTATAAATTTTTTTTTGCGCACATCCCCAATATGGACACGCATCATCTCATCTTTGGAGGTGATATGAATTGTACGCTATCACCTACTTTGGACCGTAGTTCATCTAAGACTGCGTCCAAATCCAGTGCAGCTGCTCAACTGCAGCTTTTTCTTGATACGTATGGTGTAGTTGATGTGTGGCGCTTTCAAAACCCTACAGCTAGAAGTTACTCCTTCTTTTCTCCAGTCCACAAAACATACTCACGCATAGACTATTTGTTTTTGGATAAAAAACTTCTCTCACTAATTAAAAAATGTGAATATCAGGCCATAGTTATCTCGGACCACGCACCCTTTTTGATGACACTATGCATACCGATTTCCAAAGCCAATTATCACCCCTGGCGTCTTAACACTTTACTTCTTTCAGATGAAGACTTCATCAAGTTTATCTCCTCTGAAATAACCTTCTTCCTGGAACATAACCAGACTCCAGGAATGTCCTCTTTAACGGTGTGGGAATCCATGAAGGCGTATTTGAGAGGACAAATAATATCGTATAGCGCACAACAAAGGAAACGTCATAATATGAGACTTGAACAGCTAACAAATGACATTCTCAAACTTGATGCTACCCTTGCTGTTACCCCATCCGATGATTTACTCAAACTACGACTAACTTTTCAAACTGAGTTCAACCTACTATCAACGAGACACATTGAAAACCTAATAAATAAGTCACAGAGTAAAATATACGAAAGTGGTGAAAAGACAGGGAGGATTCTTGCCCAACAACTCCACCAGAAAACTGTGGATAGGACAATAGCTGAAATAAACGACGAATCTGGCATCAAACATACAGACCATTCTGAGATTAATTCTTGTTTCCACAAATTTTACTCGAAGCTGTATGATAGTGAATCCCTTAGTGACCACGCTTTGTTTGACTCTTTTTTTAGGAAAATAAAGGTTCCTACAATTGATGACAAAATTGTATCCGAGCTAGACAAATCACTTTCTGTAGAGGAACTTATTAAAGCGATTAGGCTCATGCAAACCGGAAAATCCCCAGGACCCGATGGGTTTCCAAGTGAATTCTTTCAGAAATTTGCAGACCAACTCTCTCCCATCCTGCTCTCTGTATTCGAGGAGTCATATGCCACTGGCTCCCTTCCTCTAACAATGCGACAAGCTATCATCTCCCTTATTCCGAAAAAAGATAGAAACCTTTTAGATTGTGGTTCATACCGTCCCATCTCACTCTTAAATGTGGATAGTAAAATTCTCTCCAAAATCCTGGCTTGCCGCTTAGAGACGGTGTTGCCCTCAATTGTAGCCGATGATCAAACTGGCTTTATTAAAGGTCGCCATTCCTTCTTTAACATTAGACGCCTATTTAATATTCTTTATGGTCACACTCCACCCGACTTTCCAGAAATATTACTATCACTTGATGCCGAGAAGGCGTTTGACCGGGTGGAGTGGGATTACCTTTTCTACACTCTCAGACAATTTGGCTTTAGTGAAAAATTTATCTCCTGGATTAAAATTCTGTACTCCTCCCCACTAGCAGCCGTCCGTACGAACAACAACCTCTCCTCCTACTTCCCTCTCCACCGCGGCACCCGGCAGGGTTGTCCCCTGTCACCCCTCCTGTTCGCCATTGCAATCGAGCCACTAGCCTTAGCTATACGTGGTGAAGACAATATAAAGGGAATACAGAGATATGACTCAGATAATAAGGTGTCCTTGTATGCTGACGACACGCTTCTATATTTGTCTCAGCCTTTGACTAGTCTACCTATTACTCTGAACCTTCTTGAAGAATTCGGCAAAATATCAGGATACAAAATCAATCTACAAAAGTCTGAAATTATGCCAGTAAATGCAGCAGCAAAACAAATTGACTTTGGTTTGTTCCCACTTAAAGTCAGTTCACACAAATTCAAATACCTAGGAATCTGGATAACACATGACTTAAAAGACATATTCAAAACCAATTTTTCACCGCTATTAAACCACCTTAAGCAAGACTTAGAACGCTGGAATTTTCTCCCTCTGTCACTAGGTGGCAGAATTAACGTAATTAAAATGAATGTTTTGCCTAAATTTTTATATGTATTTCAGTGCATCCCCTTGTATCTATCCAAATCTTTTTTTATGTCAGTGAACAATTTGGTGTCAGGATTTATATGGAACAAGAAAACCCCTCGTATACGGAAAAGAATCTTACAACAACATCGCCGTTATGGAGGATTATCCCTCCCTAACTTTCAGTTTTACTATTGGGCAGCTAACATAAGGACTATGCTGTTTTGGAAAGATCCTCCATCTGCCACTAATCCTGAGTGGTTACGAATGGAAACCTCCTCGTGTCTTCATACCTCCTTACATTCACTTCTATGCTCAAAACTCCCCCTCTGGGAACCAATATCTAAATACACCTCAAATCCGATTGTGAAGCATTCTTTTAAAATATTGACACAATTCAGGCGAAACTTCTCTCTTAAGGATTTGCCCACTTGTGCCCCTATAATAAAAAATCACCAGTTCACGCCATCAGTTATGGACGGTGCTTTTTATGAATGGACTAATAGAGGGGTTGCCACAATAAAGAATCTATTCATAGATAATATCTTTGCAACCTTTGATCAGTTAAAGCTCAAATTCAAAATCCCAAACTCTCAGTTTTTCAGATTTTTGCAGCTCCGTAATTTCATATCAAAAACACTTACACATTTCCCATCCCAACCGCCTGACTCCCTCTTAAATCACATTTTGAAGTTTAAAGCAAGCTCCAAAGGGGTGATTGGGAGCATATACTCCCTACTAAATTCATATAATTTGGAACCGTTGACATCACTAAAGACTCAGTGGGAGGCTGACTTGGGGTCTGAACTTCCTGACAATATCTGGGAAAGAGCCTTAGATAGAATACATTCCTCCTCAATCTGCCTACGACATATAGTTATCCAGTTCAAAGTTGTACATCGCCTTCATTGGTCTAAAGTGAGGTTAGCAAAATTCACACTTAATATTGACCCCATTTGTGATCGATGCAGACTAATGCCAGCCACCCTCTCACACATGTTTTGGTCTTGTTCGAAATTAGACAACTTCTGGCAATCAATATTTAAAACTTTTTCAGATGTTTTGCGAATACCTATAGAGCCTTCTGCCATTACAGCCATATTTGGAACAACTCCTTATGACGCTCACCTTAATCATAAGACGAAGAGCATGATAGCCTTTGCAACTCTCATAGCCAGGCGACTGATACTGTTTAAGTGGAAGGAGAAACTTCCCCCAACCTTTAAAATGTGGATCAACGACCTTCTGCACCATTTGGTATTAGAGAAGATTCGTTATTCCACAAAAGGGTGTATTCAAAAATTTTATTCTATATGGGAACCATTTTTGAGTCATTTAGAAAAATTAGATGTCTGATTTTGGTGGTGTTGTATGTGATGGATCCTGAACTGGAATGATCTGGAATTTATAAGGACTATTTTCTGTTTAATTATTTATCCATTTACTTTCCCTTAATTATTATTTAATTAATTTATATACTTTTCTTTTTTATTTTATTCTTTTAATTTATTATTGTTTTCTGTTTTGTTTTTTTTGGGGGTTTTTTTTGTATATGGACGATGGTACGGGGCTATTGTTGCAGGGATGGGGCTCTGTTGGAGCAAGGGGGGTTGATGTTTATATTTGTAATGCTTGTAATCATCTGGATTTACGTACTCTGTACAATGTCAATGTATAAACATTAATAAAAAGACTTGGAGCAAAAAAAAAACTGGTGAGAAATAAAAAAGGTTCAGTTAAATCTACCAATCTATTGAATATAGTGTGTCAACCCCGAAACACACCAGTATCACCTGTTGTCTCCACGAGATTAGCCCTACTCAATATCAGATCACTAGCCAACAAATCCCTCTTAGTAAATGACATGATCATGACCTATAATCTATACTTTTTATTTCTTAGTGAAACATGGCTGACTGAATGTAGCTGTGATACCATTCTCAATGAGGCCGCACCAACAAATTTCAGTTTTATCAATAAGTGTCGAAGTGGTAAGAAGGGCGGGGGAGTTGCTGCCATTTCTAAATTAGTCTTTCAGTGCAAAGAAATTTTACTTGGTGATTTTAGCTCGTTTGAATATCTCTGTTTTTTAGTAAAGGGGGATCCAAAAGTTATCTTCCTAATCATTTATAGACCACCAAGGAACTTTCTTTGATGAGTTTGCTGAACTGCTGTCAGTTATCTGCACTGACTATAACTTTTTTATCATAACTGGGGATTTTAACATTCACATGGACAATAACATGGACACTAATGCCAAAGAACTCTGCTCTCTACTTGACACTTTTGGCCTCCTTCAACATGTGAATGGACCCACACATACTCGAGGCCACACACTGGATCTGGTTATCTCTAAAGGTGTTGACATTTCTTCTGTTGATATCAAGGACTTGGCGCTCTCTGATCATTTCTGTGTGTTCTCTGACTTACAGTTAACTCCAAACATTCAGTTAACCCGTGTGTCTGTTAGAAAAAGGTACATAAATGAGAATACCAGTGCTAAGTTTATGGAAGTTATAGCTATGCCATCAACTGCGAGTGCAGAGACAGTTGATGAACTCTTAGATAACTTTAACTTGAAAATCTCAAATGTCATGGATACTGTTGCACCTGTTAAAAATAAGATGATCTTGAGCAGAAAGCGAACACCATGGAGAAACACTATGATGATAAAGGCCTTGAAAACAGAATGCAGGAAAGCAGAGCGTAAATGGAGAAAAACTAAACTTCAAATTCACCATGACCTCTACAAATAAAGTCTTTGTAATTTTAACCACGGGTTACTCCGCACTACACAGCAACACTTATCTGAAATGATTAATAAGAACATCAACAACACTCGTGCTCTGTTTGCTATGGTTAATAAGCTGACAACCCCCCCAAAACAGATAGTTTCAGAACTCTGTTCCACAGAAAAATGCAATGAATTTGCTTGTTTTTTCAATGAAAAAATCAAATCTATAAGGCTAAATATCAACATAAATCAGCAAAATAATAAAATGACGCAATCCTTAAAACCACCTAGGAATCAATCAACTATGATGTCAGAATTCAATACAGTTGACCAAAAAACCATAGAAGAAACAGTCCAGCATCTTAAACCATCGACATCCTGTCTTGACACAATGCCATCTGACTTCTTTAAAACTATTGTAAGCTCTGTCCAAACCGATTTGCAGCAAATAATAAACTGCTCACTTCAATCAGGCACGTTTCCTAAACCCTTAAAAGTAGCTGCCATCAAGCCACTCCTAAAAAAGAGAACATTGGATGCTTCCATTTTAACCATCTCAAATCTTCCTTTTATAGCCAAGATTGTTGAGAAAGTGGTTTTTAATCAACTCAGTAACTTCTTGAACTCCAGTGGACTCCTTGACAAATTTCAGTCAGGCTTCCGACCTCACCACAGTACAGAAACGGCTCTTATTAAAGTGTTAAATGACATAAGGTTGAACACTGACTCAGGCAAGGTGTCAGTTCTGGTCCTGTTGGATCTCAGCGCTGCATTTGACACTGTGGATCACAGTATACTGCTGAACAGGTTGGAAACCTGGGCAGGACTCAGCGGGACAGTCCTAGAATGGTTCAGGTCCTACTTGGAGGAGCGGAGTTATTTTGTGACTATTGGAAGTAATCTATCTGATCGAGTGGCTATGACATGTGGAGTTCCTCAGGGGTCAGTTCTTGGACCCCTTCTGTTCACCCTATACATGCTGCCTCTGGGTCAAATTCTGAAGAACTCTAAAGTCAACTACCACAGCTATGCAGATGACACGCAGATATATCTCGCACTGTCTCCAGATGACTGCAGTCCTATAGAGTCATTGTGCGACTGCTTAGAGCAAGTCAAAAAGTGGATGAACCAAAATTTCCTTCAGTTAAATCAAGAAAAAACTGAGGTCATTGTGTTTGGCAACAAAGAGAAGAGGTTTGCTGTCAGTAAACATCTTGAGTCACTGTCTCTAGAAACTAAAGACCAAGTCCGGAACCTCGGCGTGCTGATAGACTCAGACCTGACCTTCAACAATCATATCAAATCAGTCACCAAATCAGCCTTTTATCAACTTAAGAACATATCCAGAATTAAGGGTTTCATGTCCCAAACAGATCAGGAGAAGCTGATTCATGCTTTCATCTCCAGCAGACTTGACTACTGTAACGGTCTTCTGACTGGACTCCCCCAAAAGAGTCTCAAACAGCTGCAGCTCATTCAGAACGCTGCAGCCCGAGTTTTAACCAGAACAAAGAGATCACATCACATCACCCCAGTTCTCAAGTCTTTACATTGGCTCCCGGTCAGATACAGAATAGATTTTAAAGTTCTGCTACTCGTCTACAAATCACGGAATGGTTTAGGTCCAGAACACATGAATGACATGCTAGCAGAGTATAAACCCAGCAGAGCTCTGAGATCTACTGACTCAGGTCAGATAGTGGAGCCCAGAGTTCAAACTAGACACGGTGAAGCAGCTTTTAGCTGTTATGCTGCTCACAACTGGAACAAACTACCAGCAGAACTGAAATCAGCCACAACTGTAAGCACTTTTAAATCCAGGTTAAAAACATTTCTCTTTTGGTGTGCTTATGGTTGAGTTTATATTTTTCTTATTCCCCTCTTCTTTGATTGCTTTAATTTTTATTCTATTTTTTATTTTTTTCTTTAAATTGCTTGTTTTTATGCTGCTTTATGCTGTTCTTTTAAATGCCTTGTCTTTATGTAAAGCACATTGAGTTGCCTGTGGTATGAAATGCGCTGTATAAATAAAGATGCCTTGCCTTGCCTTGCCTAGCAATTGCATTTGCCAAAAGGCTCAAACTAATTTTGGATTCTGTTATAGATGAATCACAGTCTGGATTCATGAACAACAGAAACATTTCTAATAATATACAATTGGTTTTAGATATGTTAGATTATTCTGATTTAATATCTGAAGACAGTTATATCCTAGTTTTAGATTTCTATAAAGCCTTTGATTCTGTAGAACACCAATTTATTTTTAGTGCTTTAGAAAAGTTTGGTTTTGGGCAGTTTTTTAAACAAGCTATTCGAACACTATATGCAAATAGTAACTGTTCTATTAAATTGAGTTCTGGCACAACCCCACATTTTGATGCCTTACCTCTTCCTCCTTGTCACCCAAATTTTAGCCATCCATATTAATTCAAGTACTCTGAAAGGCATTGCAGTGGCAGAAAGGGAAATCGTTATTAGTCAGCTAGCAGACGATACAACCTTGTTCTTAAAAGACTCCTCTCAAGTATCTCATGCTCTTAATATAATTAATGTGTTCTCTAAAGCCTCTGGTCTATACCTAAATGTGAATTATTGGCAGTGAAAGACACAGCTACTCGCTCAATAGTGAGCATTCCTGTCAAAGATAAGGTAACATATTTAGGAATTTCCATCACTAAAGATCAGAAAGTCAGAAATAACTTGAATTTCATCCCAATCATAGAAAAGGCTAAAAAAAGATTTAATCTATGGCTATTAAGATATCTATCTTTAAGAGGCAGAACTCTAATAACAAAAGCAGAAGGAATATATAGACTTACTTATGCGGCCCTTTCATTACATATTGAAAATAAAACCATTAAAGGGAAAGATCAGATGTTGTTCAACTTTTTATGGAAGAACAAAATGCATTACATAAAAAAATCCGTTGTCATAAACACATATGAAAATGGGGGACTTAATTTTTTGGACTTTGCTTCTTTGAACAACACCTTTAAAATCAAGTGGATCAATCAATTTCTAAAAAACCCAAATTCAATGTGGAACTGTATCTCCAATCATATTTTTTCTAAAATTGGTGGCCTAAAATTCCTCTTAGCATGTAACTATAACATAGGAAAAATTCCTATTTGTCTTTCCAACTTTCATAAACAAGCACTACTTGCATGGTCAAAGATATACTAACACAATTTTTCACCACACCGTTACCGTTAACAAAGATATACTTTATAAGAACAAATCAATATTCTTAAGTTCAACAATGATATAATTTGGGTCAAACAACTATTCAATAGCAATGGTAGCTTATTTTCTAATGATGAGTTCCTTCAATTTTATGGAATACCCGTAACTCCAAAACAATTTGCCATCATCTTTGATGCAATCCCACCTGGTGTAATAATGTTATTTAAAAGCAACACATCTGCCTCTATACTTGATGCTCCCTTCACTGAGGTAACCAACTCACCAGTTGGGAAAATATGTTTTGACCCTTCTTCTAGCAAAAAGAAAAATTGTAAAATTCGTGCTCTTTTCCAATGTAATATCAGATCTGTTTCTCCTGTAATTTTTCACTGGAATAGTTGTGTAAATGATTTATGCTGGGATAAAATTTGGTCTCTTCCTCAAAAATTATTTGTGCTTAATAAGGTTAAAGAAGTGTCATTCAAAATTATTCATGGATGTTACCCGGTTCAATCAATCTTTATCAAATTCAATTTTGTTGATCTTGATCTGAAGTGTGCCTTTTGTGACACTCATACTGAGACCATTATTCATCTGTTTTGGAAATGTGAATATACCCGTAAGCTGTGGCAAGATATTTGTAGATTTATTTTAGATAATATATGCTGTGATTTTGAGCTCCTTCTGCAAAATGTCACTTTTGGTTTTATAAAGAGTGATGCTCCCGCTGAAAAAGAATATTTTTTAATTAATCTCATTTTAATTCTTGCTAAGTATTACATCCACAAATGTAAATTTGCCAAAGTGAAACCCAATTTTTGTGCTTTCATGATAGAACTCCAGATGTATTTCAAGTCAATTTCCTCCTCTAATAACAAGAAAGCTATCAAAACTATAAATCTAGTCTCCCACTTTGAAATCTTTAACTCAGTGTAATACTCATTGTTCATGTCCCCTGGTATATTCTCTCTCTCTCTCTCTCTCTCTCTCTCTCTCTCTCTCTCTCTCTCTGTCTTAATTTATTATATAAACTACTTATGTATGTATTTATTTTGGTATGCTTATTTGTTCTTCATTTATTGTTAATGATACTTGTCATGTTTTTGTATCTTGTAAAGCAAAATAAAGGTGTATTTAAAAAAAAAATTTAAAAAAAGTTTTCACTTCCTTGCTGTCGTTTTCTTCTTCTTCTTCTTCTTTATTCAGCAGTAGCAAGTTATATCAGTGCGTAGCCGCCATCTTTTGGTCTGGAATAGTTACTGCAGAGTCTTATTGACTAAACCAGGGGTCGGCAACCCAAAATCTTCAAAGAGCCATATTGGCCCAAAAAAACAAAAACCATACCTGTCTGGAGCCGCAAAAATCTAAAAGCCTTATAAGGCAACATAGACTGTCAACACATAAGCTGTATGCTTACTATTAAAATGACTAAGTAGGCTACAAATACAAAATGAACATTCATGATTAAATGTTTATTTTCCCTGCAGCGCATCCTGGAGAGAATTACGCACCACGTGACTACTGATGTACGATAAGCCTATTGCTGCTTCAAGTTTAGCCTAACTTCCATTACAATATTAATGTGTTATGTTTTGTTGCACTGATTAAATTATATCCTACCGACACGCGTTCCGATGAGGAAGCAGAGTTGGGGAGCTCGGACGTGGGGCCTCCCATTTCTGGGGCTGAGGTTGCCGAGGTGGTCAAAAAACTCCTCGGTGGCAAGGTCCGTCCTGAGTTCCTCAAGGCTCTGGATGTTGTAGGGCTGTCTTGGTTGACACGCCTCTGCAGCATCGCGTGGACATCGGGGGCAGTGCCTCTGGACTGGCAGATCGGGGTGGTGGTCCCCCTCTTTAAAAAGGGGGACCGGAGGGTGTGTTCCAACTATAGGGGGATCACACTCCTCAGCCTCCCTGGTAAGGTCTATTCGGGGGTACTGGAGAGGAGGATCCGCCGGATAGTCGAATCTCGGATTTAGGAGGTGCAGTGTGGTTTTCGTCGTGGCCGTGGAACAGTGGACCAGCTCTATACCCTCGGCAGGATCCTGGAGAGTGCATGGGAGTTCGCCCAACCGGTCTACATGTGTTTTGTGGACTTGGAGAAGGCGTTCGACCGTGTCCCTCGGGGACTCTTGTGGGGGGTGCTCCGGGAGTATGGAGTGCCGGACTCCTTGATATGGGCTGTTCGGTCTCTGTATGACCGTTGTCAGAGTTTGGTCCGCATTGCCGGCAGTAAGTCGGACATGTTTCCTGTGAGGGTTGGACTCCGTCAGGGCTGCCCTTTGTCACCGATTCTGTTCATAATTTTTATGGACAGAATTTCTAGGCGCAGCCAGGGCGTTGAGGGAGTCCGTTTTGGCGACCTCAGAATCGGGTCTCTGCTTTTTGCGGACGATGCGGTTCTGTTGGTGTCGTCGGGCCGTGACCTTCAGCTCTTACTGGAGCGGTTCGCAGCCGAGTGTGAAGCGGCTGGGATGAGAATCAGCGCCTCCAAATCTGAGACCATGGTCCTCGGCCGAAAAAGGGTGGAATGCCCTCTCCGGGTCGGGAATGAGATCCTTCCCCAAGTGGAGGAGTTCAAGTATCTCGGGGTCTTGTTCACGAGTGAGGGACGAATGGAACAGGAGATTGACAGACGGATCGGTGCGGCGTCTGCAGTGATGCGGGCTCTGCACCGGCCCGTCGTGGTGAAGAAGGAGCTGAGCCAGAAGGCGAAGCTCTCGATTTACCGGTCAATCTATGTTCCTACCCTCACCTATGGTCACGAGCTGTGGGTTGTGACCGAAAGAACGAGATCGCGAATACAAGCGGCCGAAATGAGTTTCCTCCGCAGGGTGTCTGGGCTCTCCCTTAGAGATAGGGTGAGAAGCTCGGTCATCCGGGAGGGGCTCGGAGTAGAACCGCTGCTCCTCCGCATCCAGAGGAGTCAGATGAGGTGGCTCAGGCATCTGGTTAGGATGCCTCCTGGACGCCTCCCCGGTGAGGTGTTCCGGGGAAGACCCAGGACACGTTGGAGAGACTATGTTTCTCGGCTGGCCTGGGAACGCCTCGGGGTCCCCCCAGAAGAGCTGGAGGAAGTGGCCGGGGACAGGGACGTCTTGGTTTCTCTGCTCAAGCTGCTGCCCCCGCGACCCGATCCCCGGAGCAGCAGATAATGGATGGATGGATGATTAAAAAAAAATTTGATAAGGGAATATTTGCTGTCCTGGTAAATTGGGTGTGTTGTTGTGTTATGTGCAGTGAGCTCATTTCTTTTTCACTGTTCAATGATTATCTACAAGACAGCCAAAAGTCCTTAAACTCATGTCAAAAAGGGTTTTGTACAGTTTTGCAGTTAATTGAAGAAAAAAAGGAAACATGTAAATATTGCATGCCCTACATCAATAAGGATGCTGTCGCTAGAGATTGAGAAAGACATATTTCTGTTTTCTTTTCTTTTTCTCACATAGCCTAAACTAAATCCTGCTAACCGCTGACAACTCACATTGCACCAATGTATTTCTCATTATGGTTTGCTTATCCTTAGATATAAGTGATGAAACTGCTATTTAAATGTGACATGTTCTAATTGGAAATGCTTATAATTGAAAATACTGTACCACAACAAAACAGTACTGAAAATCCTTCTGAAAACACATACCCTAAGAATATGAATCTTGCCATTAGGTTCTGAAAATACCCCTTATTGGTCTACATTAAAGGAATAGTTCACTTAAAAACTCACTTTATGGCCATAAGCAGCCCCTTTCTATGGGGTCCAGCCATTGAATTGGTGAAGACAATGATGTTGTAACTCTGTGAATATTATGTAGATTGAAAAATTTCAGTTGGTTTTTGACTGACATGGAGCCTAAACCATTGCCATAAAGTGAGTTTTAAAGTAAACTATTCCTTAAAGAAATTAACCTAACCATTTTTAGGTTGATCACATGTCTTAATCTCATATTAATGTTGATACTAATGAGTTTTTTGTTGGTTTATTTTACCCTGGCAGGTGGACAAAGATGTTGTCAGTATGATGGATGAGGAAACCCTGTCAAAGTACATTCCTCATTTTGGAGACCGTGTGTTTGCCAAAAATTGGACAGGCTCAGCCTCAGCAGAGGCTGGGAGCAATGCAGATAAGAAAAAGACACTTATAGAACGCATACGAGCTAAAATGAGACTTCCAAGCTCTGTCCAAGCAACAGCAAGCTCATCAAATCATACTAGCTCTGTACTTGGTTTGGGAAACAAGAATGCTGCACGAAAAACAAGAAAGATAGAACTGGGTTGGATGAATTATCAAGATGGTTATTTCAGGCAGGTTACACGACCAACTGGTGGGGGCACAAGAGAGATCCTTGCCAGGAAAGATGACACTTTGAACAAAATTCTAGGAGATGGGAAGAAAACATTCTTTCCCAAGGGGAAATCTTCAAAAGGAAGAGTTGAGGACATTGACTTCACACTTTGTGTTATGGGCTCAGAGGAGCCCTTAGATGGCACACTCACAGTTGGGGCGTTGTACGATACAACTCATCATAAAATACTCAGGTTGTACATTTGCTCAAAGAAAAGACAAAGGCCGTTTCTCAATATGCGTACTTGTCTGTACTTGCGTACTCGTGTACTTCTGAAACGTCATCACCGAAGGACCAAGTACTGTTCCAATTCAAAGTACGCATCCAGACAAGTACGCTCCACATTCCCTGATGTGTGCTTGCTCCGCACGAGTTTGCTTCTGTGGTGACTTGTGTAGACTTCAGACAGCTTGCCATTGTTGTGGAGAAAAGGAGTCGAATACGCGTCGGTCATACGTCCATTGGGGAGTTTATTGAACAAATCGTCACAGCAAATATGCATACAGAATGTTCACAAAATGTCCACCGGGTTCATTTTGCGACCCGACTTTATACTGATTTAAATCATAACATGCATGCGTTATCCGGCCCCAATCTCCCTCGGCGGCGCCGAGCTTTCGCCGTAATCGTAAACAAGCTCATTCTAACTATCAACAATATTCACATGAACCAGTCAACAAGGCACACGATGTAATTATGACATGTCAAGAGAAATGTCATGACATTCTTCTCCCACATAGTCCCCCCTGAAATCACTTATCAGTGATTTAATAAAGAAATAATCTAGAATGAAAGAAAATCATCCCACATAGTTAATTAAGAATTAATTAACATAATCAACACTAAATTATTCTAATAATTCTACAAACTCACTCAAAGGGAACATTTTTGAATAAATGAAAAGGAATATATATATGTACCCGAATCACATTCAATGATTAAATGATTAAATTAAACGATACTGAATTTAACACCAATACAATTTTTAACATTGCCATCACACTTGTCCACTGTTCGCAGTGCATAGGAGCGAAAAACCCACCGGCTGCTACTTTCGTTAACTCATGTTCTTATTTTTGGGAAAACTCTCCTACGGCCCCACCCCACTTGGCGACCGACCACTTTACCAAAGGTCGCACTCCGAACAGTTGACTAACACAACTGGCAATGGACATATTAGTGATCCGTTCTGATTGATAATACACATAGAATGAATACACCACCATCAAATCAATTAATCACAGTTTTGTATCAAGTACAATACATAAAATTATGGATTATCACACAACAATAGTAAAAAATGCAATGTAATGCAGCTTCCCAGTCCCGTCCCATCTCCCGTACTCTGGCGTCGTCTGCTTCTGGCCGAACATCCGTCCGGCTGGGTCTGGAACTGCTAAGCTAACTCTGGGAGGAGAGGTCACCAGTACGTCACTCCCAATCAAAGAGATCCTCAGCATCTCTTCTCCCTGTCAGGCTATTCTTGGTTCCACACCCGAGGAAAGAATCTTGTGAACCGTCCGTTGATAACCTTCATTCGTTGACCCGCTCTCCCATGCGTTGGTCCTCAAACCTTGTCTCGCAAGGTCAGCTGCCTCCTGGTTTCTTCCACTGTTTGTTTGAACATCACTTACTGCAACCACCTTCTCAGAATGGGTATGATGCAACACACCAATAGGGAAACCATCCTCACTATCAACAATATTGCTATTCCCGCTTTAACTGTCATCGCTCCCCCTTCTCCCAAAATCCCAAACAGACCAGTCCACCACTGTTCACCTCCACCAGCATCACTCTTCAGCTCCTCTCTCTGTTCTCTGATCTTCTTCACGGCCGTTGTAAACGTCCCACCAGCTGCAGTGTTCCCGGGTATAAATGTACAACATTTTCCCCAACCATCTACAACTGGCAAACACCACTCTTCCCTTCTAATATCCATTCTAAACCTTGTCTGTTCTACCAAGCCATCATACTCGTCTCATGTAGTTGTTCTCCAAAGGCTGCAAGCCCTTCACTCGTGTAGTTAAGAATTCTCTGTTGGTTGTAGTATATGTAATTAATCCACTCCACATTTTGTTAATCGTGATCCACGGCAAAATAGACTCAAATCCAGCTGCAATCTCCCTGCGTGCTTTGAACTCGAAAGGAATCCCTCTCGGCTGCCCTATTGCATCCAAGTAAACGTGCTTATCCCTGATGTAGTCACCACTAGATCTTTTAACTCTCCCTTTTTCCACATCCAAACCTCGCATCTCGTTTACCTTGTCATGCACTAACACAACTGATGTCTTCCTCCTCACCAGTGCCAAAAGACCTATCCACCTGTTGGGTCACACATTTAACAAAACATCACCTCCACACATCCAGTAACTCCCAGCTACCGATTGTGTCTGATCCCCAAAAAGATATAGCGTTAAAATGATCATTTCTATATTTTCACATTTTGATCCAAATAAATAAATCCTAATAAATATTGGTTTCATATTTGCGTGTGGAAACCAAGATAAAACCCATGCGACATTGCATTTAACAGTGGTATTACCTACGTGAGTTCCAAAAGCATTCAACCTCACCATCGTAATCTACTCTGTAATCAGTGGGAGGCCCATCCTGTGTTGTACTCAGATTAAATTCAGCACAAGAAGACTCCAATCTGTGGCCCTTCCTTATTTTGAAAACAACTATGTAATTTATTTGGCCCAAACATCAATCTGCACTTAATACCACACATAGGAAACAATAACCATTTATCCTCTTCCGATGTGAACCTACCTTTCCTGCATTCCCGTTGCTGGACCACTGCACAGTCCCTGAAGGTGTGTGGCTCTGGAACAACAACAGGCAATGCTCCTGGAGCGTCTGCGCATATGAGACACTCCGTCGCTGTCAGTTCTCTTGTAGTGTACTATGCCTATCTATACCACATATCCTGTGCTGCCTTAACCCATCTTCCACAGTTACACTGTTTTCCTGACTCCACCTGTGCATGTACACTCCGTCTGTTCTTGGATTAACATGATTATTCTGTCCTGTAGTGCTAATGGTATCAAATCCCCCTAGCCTTTCACGAGAAATCTTTCTATTCTTACAACCATTGTGAACAACTTCTTCTGACCCGAGGACAACATGATCTTACCAGATTGCCCCTTTGTCGTGGCGTCCAGAGGCGGTGATTTGGTCGTCTCCTCCTCCGGACCCATGATCCACACTTACTCACACTTACTCACACTTACTCACACTTACTCACACTTCCACCAACCTTTATTCCCACGTACTTAAATTCACGCTTAACCGATCCCTCTTCACGACTAGCTCTAGTGTGTATTGTCCTATTTTTGATGATAAAAAAGACAAATATTTTTGGTAAGACTGAGTTTTTGCGGTGTGATGAGATGTTGTGGAATGAAAGAAAATCCCACTGAGGAAATATTTTTGTATTCAAATGTTTTGCATTAAACTGATGTTCAAATTTAAATTTGATGTTAATCTTATTATTTCACAGTCAAATCATATATGGTGAGAGAATATTGATTTCCGGTGCTGGTCATGTAAAACAAAGTGGACCAGAGAGGCTACTTATAGTGCACACCTTTAGTGTATCAGTAAAGTATTTGTTCTTGTTTTGTCTCGAAACTCACAACATTTCAAACAATTACTCAGTTTGAAGTACAGATAGTCAGTTTTTATTTTCAGGGTATTTACATGAATAATTTCATTTTGTAGTAGTCTCCTGGTCTGCTTTTTTAAGGGCATTCTTTTACATGAAGTGATTTCCTGGAGTGTGACCTGTCAATATCGCCAAACTAAATATATTATTCCAAATGTTCATCCAAGACAACATGGCAGTTTCAATTTTACAAAACACAATTTCAAACCAAACCACTGCTTCTACTGCAATACTTGAACTACACCAAGCAGATAATACTTATGTATGTTTAATGAAGCAAAGTATTTTTACATTGCTGTATTGGTACTTTTACTTATGGGACTAGAAATTTCTCTGCCCTGATCTGACTAATCATCTGTCTCTGACAAGTGTGCTCTTATCAAGGGCCTCAGCAGTCTGCACAGTCTGGTAGCTTCAACAGCATTATGACCTGGCTCAAGATGATGCTCTTCCATTGTCAATACACAGAGCTCATAAAGGTCTGAATTACAGGTAATGTCAGTTTTCCAAAGGCAAGCATCCTCTTCTAGAATGATGTCCAGTCTTTCATGGTCCCCTGGGTGGAGGGAGTCTCGTGCCTGGTAAAGCTCCGGTGCGTGATACATGAGGAAAGGTTTTCCATGATACAAGTCACGACCATTTCCGCCTGGCCGGATCCGATGGGTGTTCCACATTCTCACCACAGTGTCTAACTCCTCCTGTAAAATAAAACACGATAAAATAAGATCTCAAATTAATTATCTCATTATCACGAGAAAACGGAAGAAAATTATCTCGTCTTGTACTTTACGTTCAACAGACATTACATTTAGCAGATGCTTTTACAAATTAGGATATGATGACAGACAGACAGTCATCATTGAAAAAAATAAACGTGCACAATCGGCCTCCTATAATGCAATCTATGCAGTTTCCAAGTATAGAATCTAGCGAGTGAAATGAAAGAATTCCCGATTTCCATGTCTTTTTTAAAAAAGTGGTTGGGGACCCCTGGCGTAGTGGGTTAAGCAGCTGCCCCATGTACAGAGGCTGCAGTCCTCGCTGCAGCTGGCCCCGGTTTGAGTCCCGGACCGAGCAGCCCTTCGCTGCATGTCTTCCCCCTCTCTCTGCCCCCTACTTCCTGTCTCTCTCCAACTGTCTTATCATTAAAAGCATAAAAAGCCCCAAAAAATACTTTAAAAAAAAAATATATACATATAAACAAAAGCGCAGCAAAGGCTGGAGTACTGAAAAACTAAACTGAACATAAAACTAAGAAAATAACAAAACAGACTGAAATACTTGCAGAGAGGACTGACGAGGGAAACCATGGACCAGGGGTGTAGGAACAGAAAATACTGACATAGAAGACGAGGAATACAGACTAGGATTTTTAGATAAGACAAGACAAGGAATACCGAAGTATAGGACGAGGATCCGGCGAGGACTGGTGGAACAAGAACGACAGGTCCTTCCCAAAAAATTTGCATATTGTGATAAAGTTCATTATTTTCCATAATGTAATGATAAAAATTGAACTTTCATATATTTTAGATTCATTGCACACCAACTGAAATAATTGAAAATAAATTGAAATAATACTGATGATTTTGGCATACAGCTTATGAAAACTCAAAATTCCTATCTCAAAAAATTAGCATATCATGAAAAGGTACTCTAAACGAGCTATTAACCTAATCATCTGAATCAACGAATTAACTCTAAACACCTGCAAAAGATTCCTGAGGCTTTTAAAAACTCCCAGCCTGGTTCATTACTCAAAACCGCAATCATGGGTAAGACTGCCGACCTGACTGCTGTCCAGAAGGCCATCATTGACACCCTCAAGCAAGAGGGTAAGACACAGAAAGAAATTTCTGAGCGAATAGGCTGTTCCCAGAGTGCTGTATCAAGGCACCTCAGTGGGAAGTCTGTGGGAAGGAAAAAGTGTGGCAGAAAACGCTGCACAACCAGAAGAGGGGACCAGACCCTGAGGAGGATTGTGGAGATGGGCCGATTCCAGACCTTGGGGGACCTGCGGAAGCAGTGGACTGAGTCTGGAGTAGAAACATCCAGAGCCACCGTGCACAGGCGTGTGCAGGAAATGGGCTACAGGTGCCGCATTCCCCAGGTCAAGCCACTTTTGAACCAGAAACAGCGGCAGAAGCTCCTGAGCTGGGCTACAGAGAAGCAGCACTGGACTGTTGCTCAGTGGTCCAAAGTACTTTTTTCGGATGAAAGCAAATTTTGCATGTCATTCGGAAATCAAGGTGCCAGAGTCTGGAGGAAGAATGGGGAGAAGGAAATGCCAAAATGTCTGAAGTCCAGTGTCAAGTACCCACAGTCAGTGATGGTCTGGGGTGCCATGTCAGCTGCTGGTGTTGGTCCACTGTGTTTTATCGAGGGCAGGGTCAATGCAGCTAGCTATCAGGAGATTTTGGAGCACTTCATGCTTCCATCTGCTGAAAAGCTTTATGGAGATGAAGATTTCATTTTTCAGCACGACCTGGCACCTGCTCACAGTGCCAAAACCACTGGTAAATGGTTTACTGACCATGGTATTACTGTGCTCAATTGGCCTGCCAACTCTCCTGACCTGAGCCCCATAGAGAATCTGTGGGATATTGTGAAGAGGAAGTTGAGACACCAGACCCAGCACTGTGGATGAGCTTAAGCATCCTGGGTCTCCATAACACCTCAGCAGTGCCACAGGCTGATTGCCTCCATGCCACGCCGCATTGAAGCAGTCATTTCTGCAAAAGGATTCCCGACCAAGCATTGAGTGCATAACTGAACACAATTATTTGAAGGTTGACTTTTTTCGTATTAAAAACACTTTTCTTTTATTGGTCGGATGAAATATGCTATTTTTTTGAGATAGGGATTTTTGGTTTTTCTTTACTTTTTTGCCAAAATCATCAATATTAAAACAATAAAAGGCTTGAACTACTTCAGTTGTGTGTAATGAATCTAAAATATATGAAAGTCTAATGTTTATCAGTACATTACAGAAAATAATGAACTTTATCACAATATGCTAATTTTTTGAGAAGGACCTGTATACTGGGGAGGTGATTACTGGAGCAGGAACTGGTGGCTGATTAGTAACGGGTTGCAGGTGAGAGTGAATGAGAGCAGGAGACAGACTGAGGAGAGAGAGAGAGAGATGGCAGAACACAGGGGGCGAGGGAGAGCACATTAACTAACACAAAGAATGAACAAGGACTAATAAAACAGAACTGAATACTGATAAACAGAACTAAGGTGAAACAAAGACTGATCTAAATACAGAAAACACTAAGAGTACTGAATAAAAATAACACCAACAACCAAGTCCAAAAACATAACCAAAAACCCAGATTCTGACAGTTATCACGGGAAAACGGAGGAAAATGATCTCGTTATCACGGGAAAACGTATGGAATAAAATCTATGTATCTACGGCCGTTTAGGGCTTCGTACTATGGCATATTGATAAATGTATAAATTAATTAATTTTATATTTTAATAAAGAAACAAGTTTGATTGTTCAATTGAATTTACCCCCCCCACACACACACACACACACACACACACACACAGACACACACAAACACACACGACCCTTCTGTAACACATAAACATATACATACAAGCTCCCATATATACTGTACCAGCAGTATACTACATTGTATACACTGTACTACATTTTTTTTTTCAAAGGCCTAGAAAAGTAATAAAAGTATAATTCCAGGTCAATCCAGCGTCTTACTTAGGCTGGGGTGCTAAAACCCTTGAAAAAGAACTGTTTTGCACAGCTTCTTGCAGGTGCTGGCACTCTGTAACTCCAGGGTCTTTAGTTTTGCAATCTGGTGCAGTCTCACTTTATGAAATACAGACACAACAAATGACACAAGCATGAAATGATGGTTCTCAATTCCAAATTGGGTTTGTGCGATGTGCTCCCCGAGTAAGAACACATCCTCTGAATCAATCCCTGCCCGAACGAAATGGTTGACAAAGGACACACTGACACCTTGTTCTTTTGAGTTTTGGCAAATCATACGCTCTGCTGCTCTGATCACCTTCACTGTTCCCTCTGAGGGGATCATCAGCCCACCATTGTTTTTAAGTCCAAGCAGGTGGTAGCTCTGGTCAAAGGATGGGGGTACAGCAGCTGTGACAAGGCTTGCACGGCACACCTCACAGGACAGTTTTTTCAGAATTTTTCTCATAACAAACCCTGAAATGTAGACCAGGGCATTGTTGACAAGACCACCAAAGCGATGGGCAGATAACTGTGGTCACACATGACTGTTTGCAAATGGTGACAGGAGCTCTTCCTCTGCCATTAAAGCAGAGTGCCTGTCTGCAGCTGATAGAGACACAGTTTCATCTTGTGTTTACACACTGCCTGAAACCACTTGGTGAGACACCACAACGGACCATCAATGCCCTGGAACTGCCCAGCATTGGGGTTGTTATTCCAGCCTCCTAAAAAAAAAAAATCAAAAATCAAAAACATAGATTACCTGAAGAGAGGGTGCTGCCTGAAAAAACTCCTTTTACAAATGTGGGAATTGATTATTTTGGCCCCATTGATGTTAAAAGGGGCAGAAGTCATCTTAAAAGATATGGACTGCTGTTTACATGTCTAACAAGGACTGACCATGGAGGACAGCAGATCCAGAAAGAACCTGCAACGTCATCATCCTCACCCCAAGATAAGGAGTCTTCACCAGCCCCAACAGCCCAACAAGTGGAGTCTTCACCAGCCCCGGCAGTCCAACAGGCGGAGTCTCCCCCAGCCCCAGTGGGAAACCCCAGCCTTCGCCCCCCCGGACCCCACCCAGCCCCCAGCACTCTCCACTCAGTCTGGACTCCTCACTTCTGGATTTCCCGGACAGGATGAAGAGCTTTCTCAATATTGGAATACAATTGACACCACGCCAAAATCCCATATTCTTCCCCCCTAACATCCCACCTCATCCAGCCCCTCCCATTCCACCACGTCCATCACGTTGGAAACAACCCTCAAACAAAAGTCACCAAGCCCCCCCCCACCTCCTCTGAATCATCATATCTGTGAGTCTGACTGATATGTGCCGGGTCCAGGCTGCAATACTGATATCAAGAATGCTCTTCCCCAGATAAAGTCAGGGCCCTATGGAGTTCAGACAGCCTTTTCAATCCCTGTGATGACAGGAAACAGAAAAGTGGTTAAACTGGTGAGAAATAAAAAAGGTTCAGTTAAATCTACCAATCTATTGAATATAGTGTGTCAACCCCGAAACACACCAGTATCACCTGTTGTCTCCACGAGATTAGCCCTACTCAATATCAGATCACTAGCCAACAAATCCCTCTTAGTAAATGACATGATCATGACCTATAATCTATACTTTTTATTTCTTAGTGAAACATGGCTGACTGAATGTAGCTGTGATACCATTCTCAATGAGGCCGCACCAACAAATTTCAGTTTATCAATAAGTGTCGAAGTGGCAAGAAGGGCGGGGGAGTTGCCGCCATTTTTAAATTAGTCTTTCAGTGCAAAGAAATTTTACTTGGTGATTTTAGCTCGTTTGAATATCTCTGTTTTTTAGTAAAGGGGGATCCAAAAGTTATCTTCCTAATCATTTATAGACCACCAAGATACCCAGGAACTTTCTTTGATGAGTTTGCTGAACTGCTGTCAGTTATCTGCACTGACTATAACTTTTTTATCATAACTGGGGATTTTAACATTCACATGGACAATAACATGGACACTAATGCCAAAGAACTCTGCTCTCTACTTGACACTTTTGGCCTTCTTCAACATGTGAATGGACCCACACATACTCGAGGCCACACACTGGATCTGGTTATCTCTAAAGGTGTTGACATTTCTTCTGTTGATATCAAGGACTTGGCGCTCTCTGATCATTTCTGTGTGTTCTCTGACTTACAGTTAACTCCAAACATTCAGTTAACCCGTGTGTCTGTTAGAAAAAGGTACATAAATGAGAATACCAGTGCTAAGTTTATGGAAGTTATAGTTATGTCATCAACTGCGAGTGCAGAGACAGTTGATGAACTCTTAGATAACTTTAACTTGAAAATCTCAAATGTCATGGATACTGTTGCACCTGTTAAAAATAAGATGATCTTGAGCAGAAAGCGAACACCATGGAGAAACACTATTATGATAAAGGCCTTGAAAACAGAATGCAGGAAAGCAGAGCGTAAATGGAGAAAAACTAAACTTCAAATTCACCATGACCTCTACAAACAAAGTCTTTGTAATTTTAACCACGGGTTACTCCGGGCTAGACAGCAACACTTATCTGAAATGATTAATAAGAACATCAACAACACTCGTGCTCTGTTTGCTATGGTTAATAAGCTGACAACCCCCCCAAAACAGATAGTTTCAGAACTCTGTTCCACAGAAAAATGCAATGAATTTGCTTGTTTTATCAATGAAAAAATCAAATCTATAAGGCTAAATATCAACATAAATCAGCAAAATAATAAAATGACGCAAACCTTAAAACCACCTAGGAATCAATCAACTATGATGTCAGAATTCAATACAGTTGACCAAAAAACCATAGAAGAAACAGTCCAGCATCTTAAACCATCGACATCCTGTCTTGACACAATGCCATCTGACTTCTTTAAAACTATTGTAAGCTCTGTCCAAACCGATTTGCAGCAAATAATAAACTGCTCACTTCAATCAGGCACGTTTCCTAAACCCTTAAAAGTAGCTGCCATCAAGCCACTCCTAAAAAAGACAACATTGGATGCTTCCAATTTAACCAACTACAGACCCATCTCAAATCTTCCTTTTATAGCCAAGATTGTTGAGAAAGTGGTTTTTAATCAACTCAGTAACTTCTTGGACTCCTTGACAAATTTCAGTCAGGCTTCCGACCTCACCACAGTACAGAAACGGCTCTTATTAAAGTGTTAAATGACATAAGGTTGAACACTGACTCAGGCAAGGTGTCAGTTCTGGTATTGTTGGATCTCAGTGCTGCATTTGACACTGTGGATCACCGTATACTGCTGAACAGGTTGGAAACCTGGGCAGGACTCAGCGGGACAGTCCTAGAATGGTTCAGGTCCTACTTGGAGGAGCGGAGTTATTTTGTGACTATTGGAAGTAATCTATCTGATCGAGTGGCTATGACATGTGGAGTTCCTCAGGGGTCAGTTCTTGGACCCCTTCTGTTCACCCTATACATGCTGCCTCTGGGTCAAATTCTGAAGAACTCTAAAGTCAACTACCACAGCTATGCAGATGACACGCAGATATATCTCGCACTGTCTCCAGATGACTGCAGTCCTATAGAGTCATTGTGCGACTGCTTAGAGCAAGTCAAAAAGTGGATGAACCAAAATTTCCTTCAGTTAAATCAAGAAAAAACTGAGGTCATTGTGTTTGGCAACAAAGAGAAGAGGTTTGCTGTCAGTAAACATCTTGAGTCACTGTCTCTAGAAACTAAAGACCAAGTCCGGAACCTCTGCGTGCTGATAGACTCAGACCTGACCTTCAACTATCATATCAAATCAGTCACCAAATCAGCCTTTTATCAACTTAAGAACATATCCAGAATTAAGGGTTTCATGTCCCAAACAGATCAGGAGAAGCTGATTCATGCTTTCATCTCCAGCAGACTTGACTACTGTAACGGTCTTCTGACTGGACTCCCCCAAAAGAGTCTCAAACAGCTGCAGCTCATTCAGAACGCTGCAGCCCGAGTTTTAACCAGAACAAAGAGATCACATCACATCACCCCAGTTCTCAAGTCTTTACATTGGCTCCCGGTCAGATACAGAATAGATTTTAAAGTTCTGCTGCTCGTCTACAAATCACGGAATGGTTTAGGTCCAGAATACATGAATGACATGCTAGCAGAGTATAAACCCAGCAGAGCTCTGAGATCTACTGACTCAGGTCAGATAGTGGAGCCCAGAGTTCAAACTGGACACGGTGAAGCAGCTTTTAGCTGTTATGCTGCACACAACTGGAACAAACTACCAGCAGAACTGAAATCAGCCACAACTGTAAGCACTTTTAAATCCAGGTTAAAAACATTTCTCTTTCGGTGTGCTTATGGTTGAGTTTATATCTTTCTTTTTCCCCTCTTCTTTGATTGCTTTAATTTTTATTCTATTTCTTTTTCTCTTTAAATGGCTTGTTTTTATGCTGCTTTATGCTGTTCTTTTAAATGCCTTGTCTTTATGTAAAGCACATTGAGTTGCCTGTGGTATGAAATGCGCTGTATAAATAAAGATGCCTTGCCTTGCCTTGCCTAACGTGTCGTGCTGTGCATCTGGAAGTAGCTTATACACTGGATACGGACTCCTGCATTAATGCAATTTGGAGGTTTATCTGTAGACGAGGTCCAGTCTCAGTTATCAGATCGGATAATGGCACAAATTTTGTTGGAGCCAACCGGGAGCTGAAGGAAAATCTGGCTGCTCTAAATCATAGCAAAATTCAAAAGGCTTTTGTTCAGGATGGCATAAAATGGAGCTTCAACACACCAGCAGCTTCCCATCAAGGTGGTGTTTGGGAACGTCTGATTCGTTCAGTGAAAAGCACTCTCACCTCAGTACTGAAACAACAAACTCTGGATGATGAAGGGCTCCAGACCGTCTTCTGTGAGGTTGAGGCAATCCTCAACGACAGACCCATCACAAAAGTCTCAGATGATCCAGATGACCTGGAAGCTCTCACACCAAATCACATTTTAATGTTGAAAGGAAAACCGATCATGCCACCAGGACTGTTTGACAAAAATGATCTGTACATAAGGAAGAGATGGAAGCAAGCACAGTATATCGCTGAATTGTTTTGGAAAAGATGGCTTTCGGAGTATCTACCCATGATGCAGGAGAGACAAAAATGGACAAGGCCAAGGAAAAGCCTCGCTCCTGGAGACATTGTTCTTGTCGCAGATGCCTCAGCTCCAAGAGGATCTTGGATCATGGGGAAAGTTTTGGACATCAGACCAGATTCAAAGGGCCTGGTACACACTGTGCGTCTTCAAACTAGGACCAGTATTCTGGAGAGACCTGTGACAAAGCTCTGTCTACTAATAGAAACAGCAGTCTAACATCATGACTCTCTCTTTCTCTACAGTACCTCTATTTTTTCTTTCTTTTTCTCTAATTAATATGTGCTTTGTTTTGCAGATTCATCAGGAAGATGGTCCATTTAGAGCTATTACGACGTACAGAATAGATCCGTCTCGTTGTAGATCCAGAAATAGCTCCTTTTTGTAGATAACTGTAATTGTGATATTATGCACAATTAGGGGCCGGCGTGTAGGAGCTATTTGTAAAGTTAGCTTTTGTTTTTTGGTTCTAGTTGAAAATTTAATTTGCTAATTATGAGTAACTTTATTTGATTAATTTCAGTGCTTTATTTAGATTTTTTGCTAATATTGTTCGTTAGTTATGTGTTTAGGATATTTTGGTAATTGGGTCACACTGGGCACCTGAAGTTATTTGTGTTGGTAGGCACCTGGAGTACCAGCATGCACCTGGGTGGGCCAATGGTTTTTTACCAGTGAAAATGAGAGAGCCGCAGGTTTTCTTTGTTCTTTTGTTTGTTTTATTGTTTGGAAATAAATAATCAGAAAACGCAAGAAGTCATTTTTGAACATTCATCTTCTTTTGCCTGCGTTAAAACCACATCCCCATGGTGCATCAGTGGTCTTTTGATTTTGTTTGGTTTAAGTTTAATTTGTTTTTTATGGACAAATGGCCACTACACCATCTTTGCCACCAGTCATTATAAACTTTGACCATGGGGAATATTCAGCACAGGTAAAGAACTTGTCATGGCCCCTGCACACAAAGACTTTTTTAGAGATTTTGGGTCTGACGGACTTAGGGTAGGTGCTTAAAGTAACAAGGACCATGGATTTAGATGATTCACCACAGATGATGAATGATTCCATACAAGGAAAGTATTGCAAATTGCTGAATGTTTCATGAAAAATTGGAATCCTGAAACAAAAAAAATCTTTGGAAACAGTCTTTAGGAGGGATGAAGTATATGCAACTGGATAGCGCCCCAGGGTTTTTTTCTCAAACATGTTTTCGCAAAAGAGCCCATTTTTACATATATCGTAGGAAATGAACACGGATAAAAATCCTTTTGAATCTCCAAAGGAAAACATACCTTTTTTCTCACTGTGGCTGTAGTTAATGGTTCCGATTATGTTTTCATCCTCAATTAAGCAGAATGAAATTCTCAATAATTGTGGGATGTTGTTCCATTCATAGAATAGCAGTTCTCTGTCAGATGTTGCGACAGCCAGCTGCTCGATTTCTTTGATGTACACTACATCATTAACGTGCATTTTCTTTTTGTGACGAAAAGGAGGAGTTGTTTCGTCTCTCTCGTACAAGGGAAACGTGCATGACATCTTAAAGTCATCAGGCCAGTACTTCAGCACACCATCTGTACTGATGGAGAGGTACAGACACTTTTGGTAAGGCCGGATTTCTTGTGATGAATCCTCTAATCCGTCTTTTGGATTGCTGATATGCTTTAAAGGGAGGCATATTATTTTGACGACTAATTTGTGGGTATCAAGGGTTATCAATTCAAAAGGTTTGGGGAAAAGTTGGTTCTTGTAATCCAGAGCCTCTGCATTACTTGCTTTATGCAAAAGAAAATGTAACAGTTCCCCAATGTCCACAGTTTCATCACATTGTGTCGATCTTCATGTGTAGCATACGCAGCTCTTCTTCATCTACTTTACTGTAAAGGTCATGCATTGCCATAGAAAATTTGTCGATATCAAGGCCGCCATTGCCTTCAACGTCATATTTTTTGAATCCCTCGAGGATTGCTGGAATATCATCAGCATTGAACATTTTTTCTGAATCTTCCAGTTCACTGCCGACTTTACCACTAGGGTCATTCTTCATGTTAATGAGTTCGCCCAAGTCCAGGTCAGGATTGTCTTCTTCTGAAAAGTTTTCTCCTGGATATGCCATGTTTCCACTATTGTATGTTCAAGCACCGTAAGATTGTTAGAAATTAGTGTAAGTGATATAAGTTTGCAATGCTGTATTGCCCACTCTGATTCGTTGATGCAAGATGCCAACAAATCCCCCATTGTGGAATGGGCAAAACTGGTCTATAAATAAATTCAAGTTAATCTGGATATATGATTTTTTTTTTCTTTTTTGGGGGGGATTGCTATAACTCAAAAGCCCTTTTCAAGCAAGATGAAATCTTATTACCTCAACTGCCACTATGAAGTCACCTTTGAAAGACATATGATTTTTAATAGCTTCTATCATTTCCTGCTCTTTTATTTTGTTCTAAGTATCCATCCATTTTCTGCCCATTATCTGGGACAGGATTGAGCAAAGATCTGAGCAAAGATACTCAGATCTTCCTCTTCCCAGCTACCTCGTGGTATTTTTGATCAAGGTGACAAACGCCTGACCACAGACGCAGACAAAGTCTGTAACTTCCTCAAATCGTCATCAGCTCACCAACATGAGGATTCACAGTACGAAGACTGCCACCTATAGGATGAAACGATTATTACAGCATCCTGAGCTGAGGCTTTTAGCAGCTAGCTCCAGCACGTGATCTGCCACCATCTATCTGTCTGTCTATCAATCAATTTATCCGACAATGAATGCATTTGAGTCAAATGAATACAAGCAACAAACATATAGCAGTGACTGTTAAGAGTATTCTCTGGTCATAAGACAGCATTTGCTTGTACAGACGGTGAGGAAACGGTGTGCACTCCGCTGAAGTGCGCAGTGAGGGAGGCCACGCCTGTTCGCTGATGTGGGTCACATGACAGACTAGCGTCTCGGACAGATCTGAAACACGTCCAATAACCATGGTAAGCAGTTTTCCTGAAAGATAATGCTGTATATTTGCACGTTTCATTCTGATATTAGCCTGTATTTCGTTTTGGTCTACGCAACAACACATCCTAAGTGGAACTCGGGCTGATTTAAAATCACCGTGGGATGTGACTGGAACTATGGCCTACCCCTTTGGGACCAAGTCTGACAGCGGCAAGCTAAGCTAACAAGCACCCAAGCTAACAAAGTTGTTTTATTCAGGCATTTATTTTTTTGCGAAATTTATATACAGCACGCATCGTACTCCATATAATCCATGTACTCCATGTAATCAGATAAATCCACGTGTTAAGATTTCTGAGACAAAACAGTTTAAAGCTATGGCGACCAAAGCTAGTATCTGTTAGCATAGTCTGTTGCTTTCCTGGATGATACTCAACTGGTTGGCAGAATGTTGGGCTTTTTGTCTGAGCGTAAATAACAGGGGGTGTATCTGCTGCTTTAAGCGTTGGCCGAACTGCAAAGAGATCAGAGCACCTTTTCTACATATTTCCGAGTACTTGTATGTACATATTTCTTGCGGAAATGGCTGCACCGCCCACAGATATTTAAGCAGCGAGCTGTGTTCCTAAAGGCAGCCGCGCAGAGAGCTTTCTCCCGGGAGGGGTCCAGGGTCCCGTACCTCCAGTCCGGCTGCATGTATAAACATATTTGATGCATTTCCTCTTGCTCTGCATCCTTCCTTCCTTAATGAAACGAGGCGGTGAGGATGTGTTGAGCAGCTGCTGGTGGCTGTCGGACACTACACGCTGCGGCTCTCCATGCACAGTGAACGTGTCGCATCAACAAGCCTCGGCAGGACGCTTACATGCTAAATCTTAACAAACAAAGGTTGAAAAAAAAAAAAAAGTTGGAATTGACACCAATGACCTGCGCACTTGTAATCCCTCCTAGTTGAACTTTATCTACCGACACAAACACCGACAGCAGCCCTAACTATATAAGAATATCTTTCTTCTTCTTCTTATCTTTATTTAACAGGGGAAGGGTCTCATTGAGATCAAAGATCTCTTTTTGAAGACACCCTGACTGAGACAGCGTTACAGCACAGCACACCTACAGATATCTGACGGAAGTGAAATGAGAATGTTCTGATTAGCCATAATACCACAAAATAATTCTAACAAGTCAGAATAAAGAAATGAGATGGAGCCACTAAATTAAAAAAGAAACGGTCTATACATGAGTGTATTTTTTATCAAACTACCTCCAAAAGACCATTAAATATTTTGTCAACATTTCGCAACTGTTGGTTAAAGAAAAAAAAAGTTGTAGTTAAAGTGATGGTTCGGAGTAGATTCAACCTGGGGTCATTTGAACCGTGACATCCAGCCAAGTAGCCCACCCGAAGTTTTTCCGATATTGGCTGAACATCAGCTGAGTTACTGAGTTATCCCGAATAGCTTAGTACAAGCGTTAACGGACCCTGGCAGTATCTCCAAAATTACCACACTAAAATCACATGCCATGACACCAAACTTCTACAGTAGTACAAATATGGTCTGTACTCACAAAACGATGCATTTGGAAGTTTGTACATAGTCCAGGAGTTTATTATTATCAACACAAGCCTGATAGCTTCTCTGCTGCTAAAGCTGCGTCGACGTCACTTCCTTGATCTGGGAGCTTCAATGTAAGATGAGGGTTGATCTACTACTGTAGACAACAAAGTATATGCTATATTCTACATGAATTTTTATGTTGTAGAGTTGTGAAATTATTTTATCAATGGAGAAATTGAGCAGCCTTGCTTTGTTGTCTACAGTAGTAGATCAACCCTCATCTTACATTGAAGCTCCCAGACTTGTGCAAACTGGTGTGACCTCATCGACAGCTCCTCCAACAAGCCTTCCAGTGCATTGTAGGACTTGAGATATCAAACTTCAGAAATATTAGTTTTTCAGGTGAAAAACAGGAGGGGAGAGGAATGAGGAGACTGAAATAAGACAAATGAGATGGGCCTAAACTCTCCCAACACCTTTGTTAGCGTAGGAGACAGTGTAATAAAATAATCCCATCCTGGACTCACTTGTGGCTGCAGCGTTCAAAGCAACGCTCGGCGCTTTTCATCCAGTCATCTTCGCTGTGATTCCTGTGCATGAATACGAGGACGGGCGTGTGAGCAGCTTCTGGAAGCATCTTTTACTGTAGTAGCTTTTTTCTTTCCTTTTTGGGAAAAGACCAACCTTGATGCTGAAATAACATTTTGTTGCAGCTTATGATGATTGAAATCATGTGATTCCCTGTGAAACAGTGGGAAGAACACATAAGACAACGCATCTGAAGCGCTGAATAATTTAAACAGACCCACAGCGCAGCTTAGTGTTAGTGTGGCCGGACTCTTGTTGCAGCGTGGCCGGACTCTTGTTGCAGCGTGGCCGGACTCTTGTTGCAGCGTGGCCGGACTCTTGTTGTTGCAGCGTGGCCGGACTCTTGTTGTTGCAGCGTGGCCGGACTCTTGTTGTTGCAGCGTGGCCGGACTCTTGTTGTTGCAGCGTGGCCGGACTCTTGTTGTTGCAGCGTGGCCGGACTCTTGTTGTTGCAGCGTGGCCGGACTCTTGTTGTTGCAGCGTGGCCGGACTCTTGTTGTTGCAGCGTGGCCGGACTCTTGTTGCAGCGTGGCCGGACTCTTGTTGTTGCAGCGTGGCCGGACTCTTGTTGCAGCGTGGCCGGACTCTTGTTGTTGCAGCGTGGCCGGACTCTTGTTGTTGCAGCGTGGCCGGACTCTTGTTGTTGCAGCGTGGCCGGACTCTTGTTGCAGCGTGGCCGGACTCTTGTTGTTGCAGTGTGGCCGGACTCTTGTTGCAGCGTGGCCGGACTCTTGTTGCAGCGTGGCCGGACTCTTGTTGTTGCAGCGTGGCCGGACTCTTGTTGCAGCGTGGCCGGACTCTTGTTGTTGCAGCGTGGCCGGACTCTTGTTGTTGCAGTGTGGCCGGACTCTTGTTGCAGCGTGGCCGGACTCTTGTTGTTGCAGCGTGGCCGGACTCTTGTTGTTGCAGCGTGGCCGGACTCTTGTTGTTGCAGCGTGGCCGGACTCTTGTTGTTGCAGCGTGGCCGGACTCTTGTTGTTGCAGCGTGGCCGGACTCTTGTTGTTGCAGCGTGGCCGGACTCGTGTTGTTGCAGCGTGGCCGGAGTCTTGTTGCAGCGTGGTAATCTTCCGCTGTCATCGTGGCGTTGGAAGCTGGGTCAAGCAGAAGTGCTTTGGAAGAGGCAACAGGAGGTCGTTCTTTGACCGTGCGGGCGTACCCCGTGTGTCCTCTCTTTTCCATCCACTTTGCTTTGGCATAGAAACGAGTCTCACGAAAATGGTTGCTTCAGTTCAGTATTCTTTATGTAGCGCCAAATCAAATGTCATCACCAGGCACTTCAAAGGTTTTTGTGAGGAAAAACACACACACACACACCCACCCAGACTCCACACCGTGCTGACCCGGAAATGCAAAGCTGAGACTTTTGACCGCGCATTTGACTACATGGTTGGATGTTTTGCAGCCATTCGGTGGCAGTCATTCTGAGGTTTGGGCTGCTCTTGGTTGTGTTGGTGATGGTTTTTGGCCCTTTAGCTTGGCTCGACTGTGAAAAAGACAGGCGTCTCTGCATGTGACCTGGCAATTGATGTCAGCACAACAAACCAGCGTACATGTCTGTTCCTAAAAGTCACCTGGGGAGAGAGAGGACTGAGTAAGGATAAGCAGGAGTCTCCTTAACCTGGAGTCTCCCCGCCTCCATAGATGGGCTCTGGGGGAAACTAAGATGTGAGGAGCGGAATTGAGGGTGTCCAAATTGGGAAAGGGAAGTCTGCTTCGGCTGTATTAACTTTAAAGTCTGTCCATGTCACACGCAGTTCTGATGTTTTGGCTGTTTTTGATTTGTTTCTTGGTGCTTAATCGTCATTCGGAACATTGGAGATGAATGATTATCACACCGTTGTCCACCATGGAGGCAGGGCTTTGCTGTGGACCAGCAGCGATCTCTGGAATGCTTTGATTTTACTGCTTTCTTGTCACAGTGGGAACAATCTCATCCTGGAGCTCTATCAAGCAGCACTGCTCGTGCTGGGCCTTCTTAGCTCCCCTGTAGAAACATTCAAAGTGCACATGAGCTCAGTTCAATTAAAATGTGTTAAAAGTACCACCTTCCTACCGGGGCCCTTATTTGGGTAGAAATTACTGCCCAGAAGTCTTTTTAACTGATGGAAATGAAACTCGTGTTGGAATAAGAGAGAATACGATTGTAGATGAGTAGTGATTTCAATTTTCTATTTCACGTACAGTGTTCTAGCTAGGATGAAATTATAGCGTAGTGGTGTAGGCGAGGGAGCGAAGCGACCAAGCCCGGGGGGGATGGTGCGGAGATTTTGGAAATTTAAGGTAAAAATTGGCCATTCTAGGGGTACCCAAAGGGAGAAATTGTACTTTAAAAACAATAAAGTCTTAATGGGAGATGTTCCCATCTTTGCTTTTGGCAGTGTGTTACCTTCATAACGGACCTTGTCAGAAGACATTAAAACTTAGACATAACCAGGAATAGAGATTAAAAAAAAATGTTTTTTAAAGTTACACACTTTTCAGTTATCCTGATGACAGACAAACAAACAGACAGACAGACAAACCAACGCAACCAAAAACATTACCTCCTTGACAGGTAAAAACGCACACTCTTTACTTCAGCTGCTGCGAGCCGCTGAGCGCCTACTGTTTCGTCTGCAGTTGCACTAACTACTGCGCAACCTTTCTTGGCTGTCATCGTCAAAAACAGTAGGGTAAAGGCTGATTTATGCTTCAGACGCAAAGCCTCTGACGCTCGGATGCAGAGCCTCTGCGAGCGTCAAAATCTTGACCACTCCCCCACGCAGAGGCTCTGCGCGCGTTGTCGTGCACCTCAGAAAAATCCTGACTACACGTCGGACGCACGCAGACCACCAACGGAAGTGCGCAGACAAAAGCGGCTGTGATTGGTCCTCGGTTTGAATTTCCGGTTGTCTGTGTGGCTTCCTCCTTTGCATTTTCGCCAACTCCAATAAAAGAAGCTGTTCTTCTTCGATGTCGAGCAACTCCAGATCCATATCTGGCATACACTTTTTTTTTTTTTTTTGAAAGATAAACACTTCCGCCAGCGCCGCCGAAGTTCTCGTCACCGCCCACCGAAATTCTCGCGAGGGGAAACTGCTGTGCGTCCCGAGAAATTCCAGACCGAGGTTGCAGAACCATAACATGAAAAGTGGTTCGCGACCAGAGCAAAGCAACACGTCAAGACGATAGACGCAGAACTATAATCCGCCCTTAAAGCCTAGGTATGACAACAAGTAGGACAGAGAAAGAGACAGAGCATTTGTGGTTGCTTTATTCCATCATCTTTCATGGAGAGGACTGTTTTCTGTTATTTTCTCGAGCGCCAAGTCAACTGCACGTTCAGCTTAAATGATAACCTGATCAGCTCATCACATATTGTATGTAAGAAGCTTTGAAAAAGCACAGCAACCTTGACCGTTTTTGCTTACTTCAAATAGGGACGGGTTAAAATAGGCTACAGCTATTCTAACATGATTTCTGCCGAATCCCCTAACGTGTGCGCTTCTGCGTGTGTGAGTAACCATGGCTACGGAGCACTCTTACCAGAGATTCTAGGAGCCGCGGACGCGGAGTGCCTCTGCCTGGAGCTACAGTTTCATCTGCGGTTGTACTGACAGGCAGCGCAACCTTTCTTGGCTGCCATCGCGAAAAATGTGTCAAGTTTGTCAGAAAGGTGAAAATGGCATTGATCTGGCGTTATTGTACAAATAAATACAGACAAAATGCCGCTACATTGTATTGAAAATAAGCGTAGCGGTCCAAAATTATAGCGTAGCGGGCCGCGACGCAAGTTTGCGCTAGTTAGAACCCTGACGTACTTTAAATAACTTGCATTTAATGGGTGTCATGGTAGATCTGTTAGATTGCTAGTTCTTAATTTTCTGTAATATATATATACAGATCTTTATCCACAAAGACGATGAAAGAGTTTTGCTTTAAAAAGCTCCTTTTCCATTATATAAGATGGCTAAAAATGATTATATATTATAAGATGGCTACATACTTTCCTTGATTATATATTATTATATCATCTTGTATAATCTTTATATTTTATTTTTAGAACGGGGATTATCAGTTTTAATGGGTTTGTGTCTCCTGTAAAAGTGTAAAGGATATTGGAATAATTCATGAATCTGGTGATATTTATTTCTGTTGGTTATGTTCCACAGTTCATTATAAACTGAGTATGTTTTCAGCTATCTGAATTTTTTTTTTTTTTTTTTTGTGATAAAGTTCCAGTAGTTGAAGCAAAGACTAAGCTGCATTTGAACTGTTTTTTTTTCCAGCCAACCACCCAGCAGTCTCCTCAGGATGAGCAGGAGAAGCTTCTTGATGAAGCTGTCCAGGCTGTCAAGGTCCAGTCATTCCAAATGAAGCGCTGCCTGGTAGGTGGATGCTGCTTTGATGAAACCTCATGGTTGTCGTGCTGCTGGTGATGTAATATTTGTCTAAGTGCACAGTAGTTGCACAGCGCGTCTCGCATACACCAGCTGGCTCCGTGGAAACGGCGCCGTCCTCACTCAGCTGATTCCACAATGCTGAGGAGCAGCGTGGAGTTAAGGAAGCTGCCTTCTTCTTTGTTTTTTCCCGATGAGGCACAGCTTGTATCCGGAAGAGGCTAAAGAGAAACAGAAGCATTGTATGGACTTATTCTTTGGTGTTAGACACGATGGTGTTTGATTTTCACTCAGTAGGGTCACATGGCACTGAAAGGATCGGATTATTGGCTAAATTACAATCAGACTGAGTTGCTCCTTATCTGAGCAAGGGTAATTCTCCTTGGATATATGGCGGTGAATAAATGGGATCAGAGGCACAAAGCGTGTCATACCCCGGTATGATAGGTGGTGCTGTACCCATTCCAACTGTTGCTAATAGAGCCACTTCCTGTTGACCTCTTCACCACCAACAACAACAACAAACTCAGGCATTAAAGAAAGATGGAGAACGCAGAGCCAGATGAAGCTACGTCCCTCTACATTTGGTCTGTGATGAGCTGCTTGTTGCACAAACTCGATGCCCAACGGAGCATTCTCCATCGCGTTGTTTGTTTCTTTCTGACGGCGACAACAACAGGAATATCGTCTCCTTTGACTTCCGGGTCACGACCCCGGGAAAACATCTGGAGCATGCGCAGAACGCAAAGTCTGATTCACCACGTGCTTCAGCGTCTACAAGCAGGTTTAGAGTGACTTTCAACCCAGTTATCTCGGGGTCTGAATCCGATCCAATTTCTTGTCAGATTAAGGTGTCTACATGAACTTAATAACTCATTCTTATTGTAATTTAGCCAATAATCCGATCCTTTCAGTGCCATGTGACCCCACTGAGTGATGAAGACATGGAAATGAATAGGATTGAGGAGCAAAACAAATCAAATCAAGTGCTCTTATATTCAGTGGTTATCAAATGATTAGATGTTTAGACGTGCATTTCATATTTTGGGGAGATAAGAGGGCTCCTCTGTAATGCATGGAAACTTGAATTTGATGCAGATAAAGAGTTTCACATTTAAATTAAATGTTGAAGTGCTTTTCTTTGTTGATTTGCTCATGATATGTATATCTGAAGCATTCTGTGGTCTGCAGGACAAGAACAAGTTGATGGATGCTTTAAAGCATGCCTCCAATATGCTGGGAGAGCTGCGGACCTCCATGCTGTCTCCAAAGAGCTACTATGAGCTCTGTATCCTTTCCTTTTCTGTCTTATGGAAACACTCTGTCCAACAGCTAATACTGACTCTTTTCTGTGAACCATGTTGCATGCTGGTGTTGACCGTCTAAAACTTGGTATGTTTTGAACTGAATGCTACTTTAATAATCCCTAAAGGTTGTAGTATAATTTGAAGAAAAATGATTAAATAAATAGATGATGATTCAAATTGGGTTGGAGCTGAAGTGTAGCAGAGAAAGGAGTGTTAACAGCGTTATGAATCTGAGCAGACGACCTCACCTCAGTGTTGCCGGGTAACACAACTGAATTGTATCAGGAGACAACATGGACAGGAACTCCTGGAAACAGTTGAACATCAGGGACACAGATCCTCTCCTTACACCAACCTTCTTCTTTACTCTTCCTGCCCTGTCTGCCTGCACAGTCTGACAGCTGTGGAGAGAGAATCAGGAATATGTCTCTGTAAAACACATGCAGCATTCTTGATATTTCAGATATCAAGCCCTCCAATCATGTCCATGTGATCACACATTCCAAATGATAATGGAGGGAAGAAATGCTTTAAACATCCTCCTCCTCTCTGGCCATTGTGCCCCTGTCATACATCGGTGCCATGTCTTCTTCTCTTCAGCCAAGTATGGCTGCACACCATCTAAATAAGCACAAAAAATGCTTCAGAAATCTGTGTTTTCTCAGAAAAATGAACATTATAAAATCTCAAGAAGATACAAAGTGACCATAGTTACTGCAACGTGCAGCGCCATTCTAGAAATAGTTTTATTTCAATTTTTGCATTCTGTTAGACTTTAAAAAGAGGCATGTACACATTTTACTCTGACAGACATTGACACCCAGATAATGTGGTTGGTAATATAATAATAATAATAATAAATTTGATGAAAGACTCATAGTCCAGATCACATAGAAAAACAATCAATGATAAAAGAATAAAAGTACATAAAAAAACAACATTCATTAAAAAAAAATACTCCTAATCTTTTAAGAGGCAATCATACCAATGTTTCCAATATACAGATGTATATCTTACTGCACTATATTTAATGTTATTCAACAGTAGGATAATTCTATTATTAGACTCATTTAGCTGGCAAATAAATTGATTCATAAGCTTCCTTGAAACGGCCATCAAAGAGCTGACATTCACAGACACAAACAGTTCACTGGCACTGCTCCATCTGGGCTTCTTTAACTAAAGTTTAATGCATCATTATCAGCCACCTTCGATCTCTGAAGGCTGGCTTTTTTTATATAATTGCACCATAAGTGTGCCGTATACAGTGAGGTAAAATATGATCTAAACAAGTTCAGTTTAACTTCATCAGAGCAATATCCAACTTTCCCAACTGGAACATTAGCTTGAGCGTATAACGTTGGAACCTGACGGTAAATGTCCTCATCATCTGATAGACGCTCTGTCAGCACATGACCGAGATATTTGACTTCATTTGAGATGTTCAGTAAGATCCCAGACAGCTTAAAATGAGGGAAAACCCTATATTTGTCTTCTTTAGTGCGACATATCAGAATGACACTTTTTGATGGGTTAAATTTAACATCATGAAGTTCACTGTATACTGAACACACATTAAGCAGCTTCTGAAGACCGGCTGAACTTGGACTAAAAACCATTAAGTCACCAGCATACATCAAGTGGTTCACAACTGTGTCTCCAATATAAACTGTATAATTGTAAACATTGAATTGGTTTCAATAAGTATATATACTTTGTGCATGCTTCAACGATCTCCTTCAGGGGTTTAACCAAAGAGGCTGGTAACAACAGAAGAAGCACAATGGATAACCTGCATCTCGTTTGTAAAGTAGAGTTTACAGCGTGTATGAAATGCACAGTTCACTGCTCAACATGGTCATTCAAGTTAATTCAGTTTATTTATATAGTGCCAGATTACAACAAAAATAATCTCAAGGCACTTTAAAGATTCAGTCCATTTAGAATCCAATTCTGTCCTATTCGTTTTAATCCAGTGGATCAAATTTGACATTAGTCCAATTTATAAAAAGGTTGCTGAGTAAGAAATTCCAGCTCTGCCTCATCAGTTTTGTGCATTGTAACCTACAGAGACTCACAATAGAAAAGTCAACATGAGTCTTTTTTTCTTCAATACCTTATCGTGCAACCATGTAATTTCCCTTTGGGACTTAAAGAAGTATCATTTAGTTCAGGAGAGACTCTCTCTTCTGCCATTATCAAATACAGTTTGATGGGAAACCAAACCTTCTCTGAAAGAAAATGCTGCCAAAGTCATTAACTTGGCACCCAAAAGCCCGTTTCTGTAACCATCGTTCTTTAAAAATCATATTAGAGTTAAGAAAAGCTCAGATTAGAAAATTCCAGGAGATACAGTGTGTGCGACAATCAAGTGAGAGGTAATAACACTCGCTCTAATGACCACCAAAACAGCAATGCAGTGGTTTACTACTTTCCCAATCATGTGATCAGATACAGAGCCACAGCTCTGAGCAGTCCTGTCTGCTCAGGTGCCATCATTGAAATAAATGCTGGCAGTAAAACTAATGTGTAATTTCATGCTCTGCTCTAAGCCAAACTATCCACTGCACCGCTTTGTCACAGAGGTAAGTGGCTGTGACAGGTGGGACATGAGGATACTGGATCCCAGTGTGCCCACAGCCAGTCAGTGTTGGCACACTTTGAAACACAAACTAGCAGTCCGATTTATGAAAAACAAGCAACTGAGTAGAACTCAAAATGAGAAACATCCCTGCAAACCTTTACAGCAGTGTCATTTCATAAAGTTGAGCAAACATAAGCAGTGATGCAGAACTTTGATGATGGGCCTAGTGTTCAGAACTGCAGCCTGGAAGTAAGCAAGCCCCATTAGCTTTCTCTTACCTCCTGCACATGTGTATTATGGCCTGTTGTTGGCATTGAGTTGTACATATGAAGGCAACATGGAACAAGTGAGGCGTGGTGAGGACGGAATATTCACCTGTTAATGTAGCGGCAAATGAGACCCATGAATGCTTTGTAATCTGTCATGTCATGTTGGTGAAACAGAGGGCTGGCAATAGCGGCAGCTTTGGTAGGAATTCTGAACATTTCTGTCACAAGGTACAGTATTTATGAAAAAAAGAGAAGTAAAGAAGAAACAATCTGAGAAACCTTTGATTCGATAGCTTGAAATGCAAACTGGTCTTTGAACGTATCATCTGATTATATGAGGTGAGGTGGACCAACTGTTTTAGATGGACAGTTTGTCGTTTCTAAGTTTGTATCAATCAGAGAAGCATTTGAATTTTTCATCAATGAAAAATCACTCATGTTCAATTTTGTAAGCCTTTTAAACTGTTAAGCTCTTATCCATTCATCTTGTTATTAACACTGAAGTGTTGTTCAGGTGGAAATGTTCATGACCATTTACAAAACAACAATGAAGCAGAAGTTCTACTGGTCCCTAACAGTGTCTTCAGATATGGCCATCTCTGATGAACTCCACTATCTCGAGGTGTATCTGACTGATGAGTTTGCCAAAGGACGCAAGGTGGCAGATCTTTATGAGCTGGTCCAGTATGCCGGCAACATCATCCCCAGACTGTGAGTATTACCACAACTGAGCTTCACCCAGAAGTCTGCCTTCTGCTTTATTGGATTTTCAGTGAATTTCTTTCTTTTTTTTTTTTTGGAAAATACAGTAGTCTCCAAAAAGGAGACTAACAGTACTAACTTTAAGATTGCAGTCGTGTAATCTAATGAGCCTTCCTTTCATAAATGATCATGTTTTATTTCGCTGTGCTTGAATGGAGAGGGGCCGATGCTTCTGTGTGTGATAGTGACACTCTGACTCTACAGCTGATTTGGGTTGGAAATAAGTACAAGGTACTGTATATATGTGACTGGTGGTTAATAATTCTGGGAGGTGCCTGAGACGTGAGCTTGACAACACATCCTCTGCTCACCAAATAACTGGACAACTCGGACTCGTTTAAGGACTTTCTCAGCTGGGAAACTAGCACCCGGGCATAGCAGAAATGACACGACTGACTCGTGACCTTTGAAGGCTTTGTAGATGATCAACTATGGCAAGGTGGTATGCCATTGTAGAAGTACCCAATGTTTTTTTTTCTTCAGTGTAGTGATGAGGCACTCAGAGCATGTGGCTTTGGTTCCTGTAAAGGGGAACAATAAAACAGCATTTATGTACTCCCTTCATAAATATGTGATAAATGTTGCATGGGCACTCAATAGTTATAATTTATTTGTGCATCATCTCATGAACTCTATCTGTCAGAATTGTCTAGCATTAGTGAAGCTTTACTGTGTTTAAAGCAAATCCATAGATGTACACATGAGCTTCACTGGCAGGTGGAATACATGGAGAGCTCTGTTTTGGACAGCAAGTTCATTTGAATATCTTCTGAAATGAATAATATAGTGTAAGAATAATGGACTAAAACTTCAGTGTGAAGTGTTACAGAAGATCAGATGCATAAGATGCAGACTTTCTCATTTGTAACAATTCCAGTTGGTCATTCTTCAAAAAGAACTTGCAAACAGTCGTTTTTTTAAATGCTCAAAGTAAGAATAATAGTTTCGTAAAAGGACACTCGCACTCTTTTTTTTAAAGTAAGGATGTGAAAGTGGGCTAAACTCACAGGTTTCAAGATCTGCGTGGGGTTGTGTAATTAGACTGATGGTGGAAATTAAACCAGCCAGTGGGCACACCAGGAAGAGGAAACTTTAATTGTTGAAAACCAACTTTCAACCTGCCACAGATTAACAGTAATGTTCCAAGTAGCTGTGAGGTAGTCGGGTACTGGCTGACGGACTGAAGCCTTCCGTGTTGCCCAGCTGCTAACTTGTTCTTACAGTTTAGAGCAGGGATGTCCACATCTGGTCCTGGAGGGTTTCACTGTTTCACTGTGTTTTCTCCCTACATCAAAACCAAGTTCCCCACAATGCTGCCACCTGAAGGGAAAAGGCTAAGCTGGAAATATCCTGATATTATGGAGCATGTTTGCATCAAAACGTCTGGGGAAACAGTTGAGCCCTTTGACAGCCGTTGTTATTACTGTAGTCTGTATGTACTAAATCAGGATGTCATTTAAATTGGATGAGAGAGCATTGTAAAAATATGTTTTGTTTATAGCTTTATAATTTAGCTTTTACTTTTTTACTAATGATTCTTGATTTCTTGTACAATTACCAGTGATCACACATAGTGACTTCTTATGTGTCTGCTGCTGTCAGGATCATCATCCTCTCAGCCTGAAGAGTTTTCAAAGATCTGTCGTTCTGAGCAACAACATGAAGCACAGGCCGATGACCTCTCGTCCCTTTTCACCTCAGAATCATATTATGTCATGTTGATGACCACTTTCTCCCATATTTTGCGGTCACTGAAGTTAAATATATTTGTCCAGTGACCCTGTTGTTCACCCTGAGTTTGTGAAGCCTCCTGGGAGAAATATCTGGGACTGATTGGAGACTGGCAGACTTTTAAATCTCTCTGTCCCCTCGTAGTTTTACCTTCTTCAGACTGTGTGAACTGAATGCTTTATCGAAGGAGATGGATTCATTTATTTATTTTTTCTATCTCAACACAGCCAGACAAATGACGGTAGGACCTCATGTAGGACGACACATGTATTTCACCTGTTACATGTCCATGTGGTCTGTGCTATGTGTGTAAAATGAAGAGGATTCATGAAAGGTTCTACCTTTCATTCGAGCTGGATGAGGAGATTGAGTGTTTTATTGGAGGAAACTGCTGTGGATGGAGGCATTCATCATTTCCAAATCATTTCCTTTTTTTTCTGTTCAAATGAATGACTGCATCATTTTTAGAACATTGTGTAGTTCCACTGCACGTTGAAATGAACTAAATCTCTACTTTCATTTGAACATTTTTCCAAACGGATCACAGAAGTTATTCTTTAAACAAAAACGTGCTCATCTCATGAATGCGGTAAATGACTGATGGGTAAAAAGTGGATTTAGGAAGTTGTGAGCCAAAATGTTTTTAGATGGCTGAAAGATCAAAAGTAAATTCATACTTTCCTGGTATGGTGTCATAAATTGCTTGAATTTAGGGACCTAAAAAGTAATGGTGAATATTAATGTTTCATATTAAGATATTTTGTAATTGAACTCTTTTTTTTTTTTTTTTTTTTTTTTCTTTTAAGCTATCTCCTGATCACAGTGGGTGTGGTGTACGTTCGCTCCTTCCCTCAGTCTCGTAAGGACATTCTGAAGGACCTGGTCGAGATGTGTCGTGGTGTCCAGCACCCACTCAGGGGTCTCTTTCTCAGAAATTACCTGTTGCAGTGTACCCGCAACATACTGCCAGATGACGGAGAGCAGTCAGAGTAAGAAAGTCATGCTGTCTGTCTTTGTTTCCGCTGCACCTAACCATACCGTCCTGTGGAAGTTTTAAGATTTAAGATCTAAATCTGCCATCAGAAGTGTAGTCCTATTCCTCCCCAACAGGGGGAAATAGAACCCCACTCTCCTGCACCACCTTAACGCATGTTGTGCAACAATGAAATTTGACCAATGTGAAGATTTGTTCAGACTTGACAATAACAAGCCAACAACCCTACAACCTTAAAAATGACTTTCCTGTGTCTACACTAAATTGTGTCTCAGTTTATTGACTGCACTGGCTGTTAGAATACTACAGAGGGAGCAGTTCTTCTTGTTACCTGATCACCATGTTAGGCTCTCCATGTGTCTTTGGTTTTAGATACCTTAACTGCTGAAGTACCATAACAAATTAAGTAATGATGTTTAGTATTTTCACAGGAATCTCTGCTCTAAACTTGTAGCTTTTCCTCCACAGGGGATCAGAGGAGATGACTGGTGATATCAATGACTCCATAGACTTTGTCCTTCTAAACTTTGCGGAAATGAACAAATTATGGGTTCGAATGCAACATCAAGGTCACAGCCGAGACCGAGAGAAGAGAGAAAAAGAACGACAAGAACTTAGGATTCTAGTGGGCACCAATCTGGTTCGCCTCAGCCAGCTGGAGGGTGTCAATGTGGACAAATACAAACAGGTGTGTGAGCATGAGTGGATGTGGGTGGGTACAATTTGGCTGATCGTTTTGTGACTTTGAAACGCTGAATAATTGTTTCTGCAGGTTGCACAAACTCCATCCTTTTAGTAAACAGTTTTTCTGACAACTTGGGGAGCTTTCGCGCCTGGGTGCATTTTGCTTCAAATGAAGAGATGAGACTTGACTGCCATACCTGCAACCAGAAAAATGGTTCATTGGTTCATTCAAAGATGTTCATTGTAGACAGGGGTATAAAAGCCAGCAGAATCATCTGAGATCAAAGGCTGATCTCAGTTCACTCAGCAGGTGGCTGCCTTGTGGGTGCCATTCTTAGTTGGCAATTAGCTATCAATGCTGTGGCTGAGGATTTTGCAGCCTCAAAAGTTGAGCTCAAGCAGGTCATATTTTCCATGTAGAACACAACTAATTTACATGCATTCATAGAAACTTATGAAATGAGAAGTGAGGAGTAGTTGGCACAAGCAGGTTGGAGAAGCTACTTGGGATATAGAATAGTATAGAAAAATACTTTATTCATCCCCCAGTGGGGGGAATTCAAATTAGTCAAGTAGCTCAAAAAAAAAAAAATATTTACAATGATTGTATATTAGAACAATTATAATAATAATAATAATAATAATACTACTAATAAAAATAATAAATGAATAAATAAATGTGAGAAAAACATGCCAGCAGTCCCTGTTATAAAGCCTTCTGGCTGTGGGGACAAAGGACCTCCTGAACCTCAGTCCTGCAGCGCAGAGAGATGAGCCTCTCACTGCCTACTACAGAACCAGCCTTTTTCACCAGTTTGTCCAGGCACCTACAGTGTCTGTCTGTAGTGCAACTCCCCCAGCAGACAACAGCATAGAACAGTGCACACTAATGATAGTGTAACCATCCCTTAAACTGCGACGCTTGAAACTTGCTCTACAATATGCAGTCAAAATCAAAGGGAACAGAGATGACCCTGCCTACTCCACTGTTTTTCAACCACAGTATTTGAACTTTTATGAGGCTAGCCCCAGGTCTATCAGACCTTTTTGATTAAGGATTAAACCTTTACTCGAAGATTTGAATGTTGACCTTGGTGGACTAACATCTACTCACCTTTGTTCCATTCCCCCTTGGACCCTGAAACAACCAGCAATTGTGCAGGACCTGAGTCCCAGAAAGAAATCAAGCACACACCCAAACGAGTACCAAAGTTGCTTCCTTGATGTTAGACATCGCTTCCCTTTGCACACTCCAATCTATACTGATGGCTCAAAGACTGATACCTGTGTGTCCTCAGCAATGGTAGTCTCTTCTAATCAGTGTGGAATACGCATCCCAAACCTATGCTCTATTTTTACAGCTGAAGCCCAAGCCTTGCTCTTAAGTCTTGAATACATTGAACAGAACAACCAACAAAAATACTTGAAAAAAATCCTGATTTGCACAGACTCTAGGTCATGCCTTCAGGCTTTGGAATTTTTAAAGACTGACCACCCGTTGATCACCAAAATACTTGGAAAAGTGGATCACCTAACTAAACTCAACCTGGACATTTTTTTTTGTTGGGTCCCTGGTCACATGGGCCTGAGAGGTAATGAGAAGGCTGACAGTGCTGCTAAAGGAGCCCTGGATGAAGATATTACTGAATGCCAAATCCCTGTCTCTGATATCAAACCTGTACTTTCTTCCTACATAATGGATAAATGGCAAGCCGAATGGGACAACTGTGCTGGAAATAATGTTTTTTTTGTTAACTGGAGGGGAACCTCCCCTATGTGATCTTTGTGGTAATCCCTTATCAATTAAGCACATTCTATCCTGCTCTGCCCTTAGAATAAAAAGGCAGCAGTTTTTTAAAGAAGGTACTATAGTAGGTATTTTTAATAAGGTCCAACCTTTTAAAGGTTTTAAACTTTTTAAAGTGCATTGATGTGAACAAACTTATTTAATGTATTTATTTATAAATTTCATTGGTGATATTTAGTGTCAAGTGCAATGTATTACCTGTATTAGCCATGAAATAGCCACAGCTGCTTAACTGGCTTTAAACGAAAACAAACAAACAAACTAACTAATGACAGTGTGATAAAACATGCACAATATGTTGCTTTGTGTGAAGATGGCAGACCCGACATGCTCTTTTTATGACTGTGATGAGCTGCAGTCAGACTCTGTGAGCCTTCATGTCTTATCCAAAGATGTAAAACTACAACAAATTTGGATTCAGTTTATTTCAAATCACTGCATTGTCTCATCAAAAATACCAGAGAGGACACAGGCCTGCAGCCTTTGCTAAGAAAACAAAATTGACCAAAATATAAAGCTGGATCGTGCCAATTAACTCGTTAGTTGCATGACAGTATTTCAGCCACTGTCGGACAGACGGCCTAACATCTGACTCCAGAACACTTTGGTATCCAGAGGAGTTTATGGTGGACTCAATGACTGCAAGGTGCCCAGGTCCTGTGGCTGCAGAACCAGCCCAGATCATCAGCCCTCCACCACCGTGCTTGACAGCTGGTGTGAGGTGTTTGTGCTGATATGCTGTGTTTGGTTTCCTCCAAACGTGCTGCTGTGCATTCTGAGCAAACATCTCCACTTTGGTCTGGTCTGTCCAAAGGACATTGTTCCAGAAGTCTTGTGGTTTGCTCAGATGATATAAAGAAATCCATTTGCATCCCAATTTGAGTCTGTGATCTGCATTTGTTTTTGTGGAGATGAACTGTATCTGTAAACTGTAACCGGTTGATGTTTAAAGTGACACATACGCCATTATGTCACTTTATACGTAATGTGCACACACTCTTGGGAGATATGTCCTGTGCAGGTATCCCCAGCTCTGGTTGAGCTGCTTTCATCATGGCAGCAGAACCAAACCCTGCCCCCATCTTTATGACTTTCGGCCACGCCACCTGCCAGCACAGCAACAGTGTGCTCTGGGAAAGTGCAGAGTCAGATCTATGTATCCTGTGGTTCGGTTCTGCTGCACATGAGTGTCAAATTCAGGCGAGCCACTGTGAAGAGGGAAGGATCAGCCGTTATTGTGTTGATTAAGGTTCTAACCCCACGGTCACTAAACAGCTTCAATTATCAGATGCAGCAATTATCCAAATAGGAGTGGATTTGGCAGCCTAATAAAAATTTGGCGATAATTTTAAAAACCCAGTGTGACTGAGAAGGTCTCGCTCCCATTAGTCTGACCCGCTATGTCACCCATACACCGTGACATTCAAGCAGACAATCCATGTGACTCAGCTGGGGTACAACAGTGCTGATTAGTAATAATAATTCTATTATGGATAGATGCATATGCATTATGTCATGGGATCATTTACTATCACTGTGAACGCAAATGCTTTCTGTACAGCTTCAGGACGACAGGGGAATGTGTTGGTTTATGTTTCTGCATCTAGCAGGCGCTTTTATCCAAAGCGACTTGCAAATGAGGATATAACAAGGCAGCTAACAATCAGCTGCATAGAAGGAAAACCACTAGTCAGGCTCTGTCAGAGGTGGCAGGGGTGACTTTAGAAATGGAGTGCAGTAGAGGGGAGGGAAGTATGTAAAGCCTGTGGGTTTCTAACATCTGGTCATATACACTATCATTTATTCAAATGATTACTCTCCAAGTGCAAGAGCACATAGTTTCATGATTGCAGAGGGATGAACCATGGAAATAAGATGAGATGTACTTTGTTGATCCCCATAGGGAAATTCAGTTGTCCACTAGCTCACCAAACAGACAAGACGGACATGAGACCCATTACCACAACCAATTTAAGAGTCTAAAGGGTCCGTCTGAAGTTCTGAAGAGTTGTGCACTCAAACTTAAAAGGATGAGGTGGGGAGATTATTGCACAGGTAATAACAAATAAAAACGCACTGAAGTTCCAGTCTGATGGCAGAGGGGACAGACAATCTCCCGAACCTCTCTGTTCAGCATCACAGTGAGATTAGCCGTCCTCTACGACTGCTCCTCTGACATGTTGTGGAGAGGGTGGTCAGACGGTTCTCATCACTCCACTCTCTGATCTCGTCCTCCTGTCCATTCCTGATGCATGCCACAATCGCTGTATTGTCGGAATACTTCTGGATGTGTCGGGACCTGGAGTTGTACTCGGTCTGTTGTGTACAGGGTGAACGGGAGGGACAGTCCCCTTCGGTGCCGCAGGGCTGCTCAACACTTTGTCAGAGACACTGTTCCTTCATTTGACAAACTGTGCTCTTCCTGTCAGGTAGTTCTTGATCCAGCAGGTTACAGAGGGGTCCATGTCCATCTTTTCAAGTTTGACCTCCAGCAAGGAAGGTCTGATGGTGTTAAAGGCACTTGAAAAATCAAAGAACATAATCCTCACATAACCGCCAGAACCATCTCGGTGGCAGTAGGCACAATGTAGCGTGTGCAGGACCCAGGTGTTTCCTGTACACAAACTGGAGCGGGTCCACAGTGTTTCCCACATGAAGTCTGAGCACCATCAGGAGCTGCTCCGGACTCTCCATAATGTGTGATGTGAGGGCCACAGGTCTGTAGTCATTCATCTTGCCCGGACGCCCAACCTTGGGCACCGGGACAGGACATGAGGCCTCCCTCAGGGAGATACCCTCCCTCGCTGTGGGCTCTGGTTAAAAATGATCTGGAAAGGCACACACAACTGGTCGGCACCTCATCAGATCCAGATGTTCTGTTCTGACCTCATTCACAGTGAAGCATGGTGCAGGTGAGTGTCCTGGAATAGGAGAGGCATCTGTAGTGTCTGCATTTGTTCAGATGGAGACCACAGGAGCTGGGCAGCAGGTTGCAATGGAAGTGCAGGTACCGGGCTCAGATGTGGGCGTGCATGCAGGGTTCAGGCTGTTGTCAGAGATTGTGGCGCCGAAAGGCGCTAGCTCGTTTGACGCGTCTGTCACGGCGGTGGCGGACCGTGACGTCAAAATGACGTATCAGGCCTGGCAGCGCGGTGTCGTGCAGATACGTGAAGGCAAAGAAAAGGGCAGAGACTCAAAAAGTGGTGATGCCGGGGGCTTCAGACCTTCACCTCTTTTAACTGAATTAAAAATTTTAAATTATCCGAATACTGCAGCAGTATCATTAATGACAGTATTCCTGCTCTTCATTCATTTCTTCTCCACTTTCGTGGTTGTAGAGTAGTGGTAACCTTCACGTAGCAGCGTCACCTCTGTGACGGAGAAAATTGCAACTACTGGCGCAACGACTTGCGCCACTATATATGGCGGGCACGAACTCGTGACGTCATCAACACCGCTCGCGCGAGCAGACGCAGCAACCATGCTAGAGCCTTTAGAGGGGGGCAGGGGTGAAAACACTAACAGTGGCAGGGTGACAAGCAGCCGGTTTCTCCAATGTGTGGAAGAACAGATTAAACTCGTTGGCTTTGTCCAGACCCCAGGTGCTGCTGTCACCTGTAATGTCTCTCCTTCTCCTCCGACCCTATGTGGTGTCATGATGCTGCTGGCTTATTTCTATAATCATACCTTGCCTGTCGCGTTTACCCTTTCAGCTCATGTAGCACCTCCCACATTTTGTCTCCATCTCTAAAGGATTTCTTCTTGTTCAGAAGAGCTTTGATTTCACTGGTTATCCAAGGCTTGTTATTAGGGAAGCAGGGAACAGTCTGTTGGTATGACAGTGTCTCTTACAGAAGTGGATGTCATCTCTAACAACCTCTTCTGTCCTGTCAGTATCACTGTTAGCCCTGTTCACCTGCGGTCCCTGCAGGATATCCCAGCCCGGGACCCTTCTTGTTACCACACACTGTGCAGTCCCCATCAGCTCTCAGCATGGTGAAGCCGGTTAAGCTTCACGCGACTCTGGAATGTCTCTGTACACATAAGACTGCAGACGTTCTTCACCAGAGCCACCAGCTAATCACACTTGTTCTTTAGGGAGTTTCCATTACCCAGGACAATCGATGGTAGAAAGGGCTTAAAACATAGCCCTTTAACCTTGGTCTGGGCTTCAGCTATGGTAGAGTTTTCTCAGCTCAGCTGGAATGGGGTGCTGGATTCCCACTTTGAACAGATGGATTTATAGAGGGGCTGCTGTCATTCTGACCACAAAGTTGTATTATTAGTAGTTCAAAATGATAAAAAGAAAATCATTTTACAAAAACAAAAAAAAACACAGAGCTGTGAGAACGCTCTGCTTTCCAGGGAGGGCACCATGGCTGCAATATGCTTGTGCTCAGTCTTTGGATGCTGTAAAAGCACCTGGTTGGATGGAGCTACTCTCTACTGAAAATGACACGTGCTAAGGATGCTGTGCACCTCTCATCTTGGTGTATATTAGGCCTGTTAGGAGTATGAAATCAATTGAGTAAGTATGTAATTTTGCACTGTTTTTGGAAATGCTCCCTTCCTTACTTTGTCAGTAGCATACTCAAACTTTGTGCTTGGGAAACAGTGCATGCTTAGCCATGCTTAGGAGAAGCTGCATGAGGCGGAGGGAGATGTGTTAAAGCACATCTTAGAAATGATGAAGCAGAATTTGAGGTGGCTGCTCTTGCTGGGGTTTATGTGCTGTTTCACATGTTTGTGTGCATGTGCTGTGCAGCGGGACCAGTTGCACAGGTAAGTGCACAAATACTGCTATTGTTAATATGAACCGTTGTGTGGATCATCAGCCTGGATTGAGTTTTTTCCACTTCACTGTGATATTAGCTACGTTTGACATGCATTTAGAACACACTGAACATACATGTGGGTGTCGGGGTTCCTCTGCGTTTGTTCAGTACGTCTCTCCTTGTTTCTCTCCACAGATTGTTCTTCCTGGAGTGCTGGAGCAGGTTGTGAACTGCAGAGACTCGTTGGCTCAGGAATATCTAATGGAGTGCATTATTCAGGTTTGTTCCATCATAACTCATAACTCGTAACTTAATATGCGCTGCTATGTCCAGAGGAATGGAATAAATGGTGTTTACTCAGATGAGGTTTTCTGGTTGGTATACTTTGACCTACAGTCCCAGCTCCTCAGATAGAAACTTTACCAAGTGGAAACATTCAAACAGCATGCTCCCGCATGGTGATATGAAAATGATTTCATTAGCCTCCAAAACGGCTGAGAGAAACTTGCTGTGCAAAATGACTCCAGCGTAGGATTGTTGCAGTGACCGTGAATGGCTGCGTTGACAGATGCAACCCGAACTCCTTTAGCTTTGAATTTCTAACATTCAGCTTTCCATATTAATTCCTCTCTCTGGGATTGCTCTGCAGTCTCTCATTGATTAGGACACCTGGGTAAGCTACTTTAATGTCTGCTATCCTCCCGGCTAAATGAAAGCTACTGTTCTAGAAGAAGACACACCAGGAAGTGTGTGTAATGTATGTGGCAAAGGTCAAACGGGTAAAGACACTGTAGCTCTGACATTTGTTTCTGGGAACAGCAAACACTTAAGAGTGTACCTTTTCTACAGCTTTACCGAGCTTAGGGAACCCCTCTGTGCTGTGTATGAGCAGCAGCTACTCGGACCAAAACACAATCAGTTCTGACAGTGAAACCCAAGGTGCAGCCTTTCAAAGGGCTCTAAATCTCTCCACCACAGATAAAACGGGACAGATTTTACGCCCACTGTCTGTGAGATTCTTTAAACTTTACATGCGGACAGCTAACTGCGTAACTCAGGGAAGCACAAAGAGAGAAACGCGCTGCTCTATGGGAAGATCCTCACTACACTGAGGTTTCTTCACACTGTTACAAATGTGGGAATTAAGCAATTTAACTGCTGAACTGACAAATGTCAAGTGAAAGGAATGTTAGGTTTGGCTCGTCTATGAATCTCTAACGTTCGACCGAAGAGCTTTCCTTGTTTAGATGAGCTGTGTTATTAGATAATGTGAGCACAGAAGTTTTTTTTTTTTTTTTTTTTTTTTTTTTTTACCGTTTATACCGTTAATAGTCTCACATTTTTAAAAAAAAAAAAAAATTTTAATATACAATATGTTACAGTTACACTTTATACACCACCCCTTTTACCGTGAAGACAATAAATGCTATTGTTTCAATCTTGCATGACATGTGCACGCCGTGAATTAGAAAGCACCGATATCATTACGTCCACATTGCTTCGTTATCTCAAGCCCCGCAAAAAATTAAAAAAAAAAAACTCCCCAAGCTTTAATGTATATTTACTTCTTGGTCTGACCACTCCCGAAATAAGCCCAATTTTAAAAAAACAAAAAAACAACAAGACATCTGCCTCCCACATTAACACAAATGTAACACATGCAACACAAAGAATGACCACACAGATGCACTAAAAGTTATGTGGTGCGAGCCTGAACGCGTGCTGTGCAGGGATTTTAATGAAATGTTCAACCCTCACTTGTTTTTAACTCTGAGAAATCTGCATTTCTCTGAGCCATCGCTGCATTAAAAGGGCACATTGATAGTGCAGCTTTGCTTTGTCAGGCCTCTCAGATGGTGGGTCCTGTCCAGTGCTTTCCATTGGATGGACTGTAACTGTTGTACCCGTCGGGTGATCAAAGCCAACATTTCTTGGGTTCCTCGGCTGTGTTTTACAATGGTGACAAAAACAATGCAGTAATGGGTAAAGTAGATGTTGTGTGAATGATTAGTTTAAGTGAGGCTTTGATTGTTTGAGTTCAGTTCATTCATACATGATTTCAAAGGGAATTCTTATTATTGCTATAATAGCTGGGACCATTCTGCCTCTCTTTTCTAGACTTTTATATACCAGAAAAAAGGCTCAGCAGCTGGCTGCTGTGAACATGTAACTGAAAACACCTTGTATTCATATAATAGATAGATTTCCAAATGTTAATTAGATGTTTGTGTACATGAGAAATAGATGCTAATTATTCTGATGTGATATGATGATTATCCGTTTCTCCTGGTTTGAATTTTTGGGGTCATCATCTTTCTTTAGTCTGATTATTTCCCACAAACACAGTAAAGCTTAGAAAGACATGGCATCTTCTTCTGAAAGGGTTTGAATCGAAAGCAATTGGACTTCCTGAAAGTTTTTCAGCTCTCTTTTGAAAGGCCTCCTCAGTGGATGAGGGGTGAAATTTTTATTCAAGTATTAAGCTTGATGGCTGAGAATATACACCAACATTTAAGGGAGCACTTAAAACAACTGAGAAAGCCAAGAGGCCTTCTGGGACATGTTTAAGTCATATTTGGATAGCGTGGGTTATGTATGAAGTACATGTTGTCTTTAGCCCCTTTCACACTGAGGAATAACCCGCATTTAATCCGCGAATTTAGCGTGTCCGCTGTTGCGTTCACACTGCCGACCCGGGCTGCCGCGTCAACTCGACTCACCTTTCGACCCGCGTCGGACCCTAGTCTTTTTGCCGAGCCGGGTTTGGTGTGAACGCAATCGACACGGGTCGGACGTGGGCGTGACGTGAGGAGTTTAAAAGACAGAATGGACAACTGACTCAGAACAACAGCGACAGGTGAGGACAAGTTTCACTCTGTTTTAGCCTACATCAAGTTCGAGACATTTTTTAATATGGCCAACTGGGGAGACAAGGAGGTCCGCGAGCTCCTCAGCCTCCGAGCAGAGGACGTTATTTACCGCCACATGTCGGGGACTATAGTGCTCTTGTATTCTCCGCATATGTTCTTCGGCGGCATCCCACGTTGTAACCATCCACACCCCGTAAAATAACATCTCCATGAACTGCATATACAATTGCAAAAACGAGTCCTCAAGGTGTATTTAACCCTACCTCCGACGCATGGCTTGTGTCTACGTCATTGTACACGCCCAGCATTTTATGTGTTTCGTGTGACGCTCTGCCACTAGGCAACGCCCCCTGAACTCGGCTTCAGGCGACACAGGTCACCTAACACGCCAAGCGTTCACATTGCTCGACGCAGGTCGAAGGTGCAATTTGGACCCGCTAAGGTAGCGGGTCGCAGTGTGAAAGGGGCAATAAAAGCAAACGCGGCATGCCAGTCACCAAGATGTCCTTCCAGTGAAGTAAACATTTCTGATATTAAAGTTCATTCAAATGAGCTCCTGCTGCCTTTCTGACCACAGTGTTGAATTAGTAGTTAAAAATGACTTTCCACACAGAAGAAAAATAAAAACAGATTTTTTTTTAGTAGACTTAGTAAGCGGATCATCAGCCTCCTCCTTTGATGTAGAGCTGGTAAGACGTGCAAGCCTGAACTAAAACGTGTTGCTTTGGTAGGTTTTCCCAGACGAGTTCCACCTTCAAACCCTGAACCCTTTTTTGCGTTCCTGTGCTGAGCTCCACCAACATGTCAATGTGAAGAACATCATCATTGCCCTGATTGACAGGTACTGTTCGGTCACCTCACACACTCCAACACACACGCACCCAGCAGATGTTTTTCACCTCCACTTCTCAGCAGATGGATGTTGGTTCCACAATGTGATGACCACATTTTTACTATAAATGAAAGAAAAGTGCTAAAGCTTCTGCTCTCTGTCTGACCATGCATCACTCGTTCAACTGCTCCCATCCACGGATGTTTTGTGCATCACTTTCCCATGAATTCTAATGGAAAAAGAAAAAGCTGTGACTGCAGGAGTAGTTTTAGGAGCTGGTCCCGTGTCTCTTCTGACAAACAGCAGTGAGACGGGTGAAACGAACATTCTCAGTGACTGTTCAGCATGCTTTAAGTGCAGAGGTTTTCATCCACTGCTGCTATGCTTTCTGCCGTCGCTGTGATGGGAATTACATTGAGATGACATGTTGAGATTCCAGAAGAACTGCCTCTCATGGATCCCAGCTTTCCATCCCAGGCATGTGCTAATGAAGGCTGTGAGTGAGCAGTGTGTGAATGCCTTCACTTCAACAGACTGAAGGCAGTACAGGTGTGTGTCTCATGTGTGAAACATTCACCAGATCAATCTGTCTGTATGAAGTGTTCCAGGAGAACAATCGTTATTGATGATTAAAATGATCATATATTTCCTAGAGATGTTCTCCCCATATAAGCAGGCGTTTATTTAGCATCACTGTTCCGCACCTGTTCCGCACCTGTTCCGCACCTGTTCCGCACCTGTTCCGCACCTGTTCCGCACCTGTTCCGCACCTGTTCCGCACCTGTACCGCACCTGTACCGCACCTGTACCGCACCTGTTCTGCTGGAATCTGTAGTTCCAGAGCGGCTCTGAGCCCTCTGTGCTGTTTTTGCTCCAGCCAGCCTGCAGAGTCTTTGTTTGGTGTGACGAAGGGACAGGCGGCCGCCCTCCCTGATCTGGTTCCGGCAGTTTGCTCCTGAGGGAATTGTTGAATTGTTCGTCTCTTTATTATGTACAGTGTCCTTCTTATCTATTGCTGCTCTTTCTATAGAAATGAATGCCGGTGTTGTCAGCTGTGTTTAGGCTCTTAACACATTGAATACCGGCGGTTTTTACAGAATTATGTCGTAGAATCCCAGCGTTCTAAACCATTTTTTTTACGTTTTTTGTACAGTCACAGCATATTATGTGATAGGGCCACTGAAACATGTTATGGCTCGTTTGAAAGCTGAGACTTTAAACTCTTTGTGGGTCAAAACTGCGTGTCTCTAGGTGCCGCCATTAGCGAGCTATCCTTAGCTAAACCAAGGCGGGTATCCACCAAAATCAACAACAAACTGATATCGGGGCTTTTGTGAAACGTGCGCTCTTTCAGCCTGTCGCACTTTAGATACTTACATATCCGGGTCAGAGGATTTGCGTCGTGTCGCATGTTGCAAAGCTAACCTGTTCATAAGACCGCCTCCTTAGACTTGTCGCGTGTCTTCTTCTCCTTCTTGTTGTTTGTTTATGTTACTTTACCGTCACCCTCTGGAAACCGACACGTGCGATTGGACAAAATGCGGAAATGCACAACAATCAATGCAGCGTTATCAAAATTGTTCTTGAGTGGACGCAAAGCCATTGGCGTAATGATCAAAATGACCAGATGATGACACCAGTTTTTGACTGCCATCTATGTCAGTTCTGTTCATCACATAATTACAAAAATCACACAGAATGTGCATTAGAATGTATAGATTCAGAATCCATAAAAAAAACGTATTTTTACCATGTGGGAGCCAACGCATGGGCAGTAAAAACGTAGTTTTACGTGACTTGGGAGTCAATGTGTTAAGAGAAGGTGAGGCGATCTGGTCCTTGCGACAGCAGCGCCACCAGCTCTTCTTCTCTGCTGCACACAGCTTTGCAGATGCACATTTACCTGTGGGAGCTTTCCTTGTCCACGTCACACAGTGTCACATATGCACTCTACTTTTCATCGTCCGCTCAGCTAACAGCTGTCCCAGAGTACATTAGAGATTTTCCCCACATTCTTGGGTTCTCAGGGTGACAGAATAATGGAATCTGCTTTGTAAATAAGAATGGAAAGATCATTTGTGGTGCTCCTTAAAGAAATCCTGTGAATGTATTTGCATTTTGGTGTTTCAGACTCGCTCTGTTTGCTCATCGAGAAGATGGCCCAGGCATTCCAGCTGAGATCAAACTGTTTGACATCTTCTCTCAGCAAGTGGCCACTGTCATTCAAGTAAGCTAAGTGTACCTATTTTGTAATATGTTTTACTGTACAGACTAAAACTTTATTTAAAGTTCCGATCAGGAAGGATTTCAACCCGTTGACTTTCCAGTTGCATTAGTAAAAAGAATGCTCCCCTGCTCGACTTTGGTGGTCCTGATCCACTGTAGAACCTGGTATCCTGGCTACACTTTACACACTTTTCTTTGGTTTAATGCAGATGAACAGATATCTGCATATGGATATGCAGCCTCTGCAGGCAGGGGACAAAGTTTAGGTCAGGCAGGATTTCTGGGTTTTGTTTGTAATCCATTGGTGGTCATTGGAGTTGTATGACCAATCATATTTTAGCATGCAGGTCCATGTGGAGAGGGACAAGGACAGTAAACTAGCTTTATCAGATTCTTTTTTTATGTCCTGATATCTGCCGGCTGGGCTGAGGGAGGAGGAGCAGTCGTCTGCCAATCGGAAGGTCGGTGGTTCGATTCCCAGCTTCCCCGGTCTCATTCGTCCTTCGGTGTATGAATGTGTGTGATGGAGGAAACAAGCACTGTGTAACCTGCAAAACTGTAAAGATGAAGACGTGCTGTGTGAGTGTAGCTTGTAGCGCTGAGTGGTCAGCTCGACTGGAATCCAATTCCAGTCCGTTTCCCATTTAAATGCAGCGGTCCTTTCCACAAAGCATGGAGGCTCTGTACGTTTGTGCCAGTCCAGACTCACTCTACCTCTCTGCTTTCATCTCCTTCAGTCTCGTCAGGACATGCCATCAGAGGACGTGGTGTCTCTTCAGGTCTCTCTCATTAATTTGGCTATGAAATGTTACCCTGACCGCGTGGACTACGTAGACAAGGTCCTGGAGAGCACCGTGGAAATATTCAACAAGCTCAACCTGGAGCAGTAAGTCCAAAACCTGCAAAAAAAGTGATGCGCAAGTTCTACAGTCAAAAGTTTGGACACGCACTGTAGCATACGCAGCACTTTCTGACCCTTATTGATGGGAGCACCACCTTCAGAAATATATTCAGATAAAACCGGTTGTTATTTAGTTGTTTAGAAGCAACATTGTAAACGGAGTCTTACAGGATTCTCACTTCCAGTGGGAGTTACACACTCCCAGTGTTGGTGTCAGGCTAAGGGTCCGGTTGTGCTGCAACACAGTCAGCTTTTAGACGAATAAGAAAATGATGAATTTGATTTAAAAAAGGGAAAATAACAAACCCAATAGTTCAAAAACCCTAAACCTGGAGTATGTAGAGGGAGTCCATCAATATCAGTGAAGATGTACACGGTAGAGAAGGCCCAGAAGATCAGCTCACACAGGTCTACTCGGTGTTTTAGGGTCATCTCTACACCCAAGGGCCCTCATTTATCAAGCCGTCGTAGAAAGCATCGTATATATGAGCGGAGAAATCGTCGTACGCAGAGGCTCAAGTGAGATTTACAGAACATGCGTACCACACCAATCCCATCGTAAAACAGAGCGGCTGTTGATAAATCCGGCGGCCGAAATCCATCGTAATGATCCTAACCACGCCTTCTACAAAAGGGGGTTAAGAGGCCGCACCTCTGGAATTTGCGACATGGATAGACGAAAGGCGGCAAAGAAACCCTGTCAACGCTGTTGACAGCTGGGACGGCTGTCAACAGCGTTGGCGATGTAAATCGCAGACTGGACGAGTTATGTATTTTCCCCTACTGTGATGGTCAATAAAATGTGATAAACTCCAGATTAAATGAAATCTAAAATTGAACGATGTTTTACTTTTTCTCCAATAAGATCAGGAAGAAGTGGTCCGATATGAAATTTGCAGCTCTCCGACGCAGCATGTCACAAACGGAGGGGGGGGGGGCTCCGATCCAGGTTTGGATTTGAGTGCCTTGGAGGAGAGGGTGGCTGGCCTGATCGGAGCTACGTCTTTGCGTATGCGCAGTGTTAAAGCGCCTCTCCTGTACGGCTCATGAGCCACTCATCATTTTCCCGAAAGAGATTCTGCCGGTCCCGGAACACTCTCTCGCGCCTGATGCGCGCGTTCAGGTCCTCTAACAAAGCCAGATCTGCCATCGTTTCGCCATTACCGCGCCGCTAGAATCACCTCTTAAATAGGCGGTTGAATAATGAGCCATCACTCTTCCAATTACGGAGTTGTACTTGTTTAATTTTTTTATTTATTTAATTTGCGTTTATGTTTATATTTATGTTGAAGTCAAATAAAACATGGGCCTTCTCTGAAGTGATAAGTCTGTAATTTTAACCTAGGGATTTGTTGCGACTCATGAGGCACGCACTAGTGACGCTGCTGTTTATGTATGCTATTGCAGTCACCGCAAGTAAAAATGGAAAAGTGCGTACACGGCTTCAGACCTGTCGTGGCGATTTCATCTTTCCTGTGCTCACGATGGATTTGATAAATGCCAACCTTTGCGCAGAAAAGAACGTACACACGACCTACGCATGTTTTTCGTCTTACGCAAGTTTGATAAATGAGGGCCAATATGTCTAAATAATTCTCAGTGACTCAGTTGTACAGAGCTTGCGTTCCCAGTCGTGTTGGGTTGTTAACCTCTGATTTCCCTCCTGTAGCATCGCCACCAGCAGCGCCGTGTCAAAAGAGCTAACCCGCCTTTTGAAGATCCCGGTGGACTCCTACAACAGTATCCTGATGGTTCTGCAGCTCAAGCACTTCCCACCACTCTTTGAATACTTTGACTATGAGTCACGCAAGAGCATGAGTTGCTACGTGCTGAGCAACACACTGGACTACAATACCACCATCGTGGCTCAGGAACAGGTTGGACTCCTGCTGCCATGTTTGATAAAGGATGTTTGCACACGTTCGTCTTTTAAGTTGAGCGACAGTAAACACATTAATGAACTATGCATGTGTGTATGTATGGAATGATCTATGAGCGACCAAAGATAAACACATAGCCACATCTGTACTGAATATTGACCTTCTAATGCCTTGTGTACACCAAGAGCGACCTACGCTACCTGAGCGCCGGAAATCATTATTTCTCTATGGAGGGTGAGCGAACTGGGCGATCAGAGCGAATTCCAGCTCTGATTATGGTAATGAGCTATGACGCGGTTCGGCGAAAACCAATGACAATCCACAGATTGTAGGGGTCTGACAATCCGCGGGGTTCGCGGAAACAGACGTGTTAACTTTGGTTCCTAGTTCCTACGTCCTTTAAACATGGCTACTGAAAAATTAATCGCCGCGGTGTCCGCCCACCAGATATTGTACAACCACACAATATTTGCATATCGGGATAACAACAAAAAGCACGACGCATGGTTGAGAGTTAGTGAGGTGGTTGGAGAGTGGAGTGGTGAGTTTGTTTTATTTTTCACAGCTGCCTGTGCTATTCCTGCTCTTCTCAGGTTTACCATATGTAGTTTTACATCATTTGTAACTTGATGTATATCTTGTATAACAAATTGTAAATAACAACACGTTTATTCGTGTCCCTGCCCTCTCTTTCCTCCTTTGTTCTTTTTCGCGGGGGTGAACATTCTAAATGTGACGTCACGAGTGAACAAAGCTACCAAAGCAAATTCTCAAGCGAAGCTTCTCCAGCTACCTCCGCTACCAGGCAGCGTAGGTCGCCGTCGGTGTACACGCAGCATAAGAATGTCTCCTTCCGTTTCATATGTAAAGCTTATCGTGTATCTTACCAGGCCAAAGCTGCCTTATACGGAAGCCCAGAGCGGACGTGGCACATAAACTTTTTTTGATGGTTTTCTCGAGATAACGAGTTAATTTACCGATGGTTTTCGAGGCCACTTTTTCTCCCCACTCCGCCCCTGTTTATATGCGTTTTATGTGTTCGCAATTTGTTTGTCTTGTAGAGATAACTTTCATATCAGCCCACGTCCTTTAAGGAGACGGCCGGCTCGACTGCAGCTCAACAGGCACCTGAGTGATCCTGCTGATATAGTCGACTTCATCAGTGACCAGCTGAGGGGACCAGGCCGTCTCCATGGTTACCGAATGATGCACCAGAGGTGCTGTTATCGTTATCTCGAGAAAACGAAATGCTTGTCACACCAGCGGAATTTGCTTTGTGCATTTTCACAAGCAGAATTGTTACACAAACGCTCCACATTCCATGTTTGATTCATAGGCTACTTTATTACATATAAATACATATAAGCACAGAAAAAACAGAAAAAGTGGCCCCGAAAACCATCAGTAAATTAAAGTGATAGTTCGGAGTAGATTCACCCTAGGGTCATTTGAACCGTGATATCCAGCCAAGTAGCCCACCCGAAGTTTTTCTGATATTGGGTCAACATCAGCTGAGTTACTGAGTTATCCCGAATAGCTTAGTACAAGCGCTAATGGACCCTGGCAGTATCTCCAAAATTACCACACTAAAATCACATGCCATGACACCAAACTTCTACAGTAGTACAAATATGGTCTGTACACACAAAACGATGCATTTTGAAGTTTGTACATAGTCCAGGAGTTTATTATTATCAACACAAGCCTGATAGCTTCTCTGCTGCTAAAGCAAGGCTGCTCAATTTCTCCATTGATAAAATAATTTCACAACTCTACAACATAAAAATTCATAAAAAAACATGTAGAATATAGCATATACTTTGTTGTCTACAGTAGTAGATCAACCCTCATCTTACTTTGAAGCTCCCACATCAAGGAAGTGACGTCGACGCAGCTTTAGCAGCAGAGAAGCTATCAGGCTTGTGTTGATAATAATAAACTCCTGGACTATTTTCAAACTTCCAAATGCATCGTTTTGTGAGTACAGACCATATTTGTACTACTGTAGAAGTTTGGTGTCATGGCATGTGATTTTAGTGCGGTAATTTTGGAGATACTGCCAGGGTCCATTAGCGCTTGTACTAAGCTATTCGGGATAACTCAGTAACTCAGCTGATGTTCAGCCAAGATCGGAAAAACTTCGTGTGGGCTACTTGGCTGGATGTCACGGTTCAAATGACCCTAGGGTGAATCTACTCCGAACTATCACTTTAACTCGTTATCTCGAGAAAACCATAAAAAAAAAGTATATACGTACCACGTCCGCTCTGGGCTTCCGTAGCCTCAAATACAAGACTCTGCTCTAGATTATTTATGGACCTTGATGCTTGTTTGAAATGGCTTTTACATATCCCATAAAGCAGTTTGGTTCATCAGCAGACTTTCTGCTTTCGACATACATACTGTCACTTTCACTGTGTTGAAGGTAGTTCTAGTGTTAGAGATGTGTGCCATCATTCTAACCTATGGGGAAGCTGAAACAGGCTCTGCTGACATGCAGATGATGTGTGTTTGTTCATGTGATACGGTGACCTAACTGAATGCTGGTTTCTCCAGGTGGACGCCATCTTAAGCCTGGTATCGACACTGATACAGGACCAGCCAGACCAGCCGGCCGATGATCCTGACCCGGAGGACTTTGCTGAGGAGCAGAGCCTTGTGGGCCGTTTCATCCATCTGTTCCACTCTGACGATCCTGATCAACAATATCTTGTGGGTGCTTCTCTCAACATTCCTGTTGCACATTTAACTCATGTACTGAACATATCATCTGCAGCACTGCACGGACACAGGTTGGCTTTGCAGACACAAACGGATTTTCCACAAGCTATCGTGCACCCAAAGCGTCCCATCAAATTATATATGTTTAACAGATTCAGAGAGTGATGCATGTTTGACAGATTCAGAGAGTGATGCATGTTTGACAGATTCAGAGAGTGATGCATGTTTGACAGATTCAGAGAGTGATGCATGTTTGACAGATTCAGAGAGTGATGCATGTTTAACAGATTCAGAGAGTGATGCATGTTTGACAGATTCAGAGAGTGATGCATGTTTGACAGATTCAGAGAGTGATGCATGTTTGACAGATTCAGAGAGTGATGCATGTTTGACAGATTCAGAGAGTGATGCATGTTTAACAGATTCAGAGAGTGATGCATGTTTAACAGATTCAGAGAGTGATGCATGTTTGACAGATTCAGAGAGTGATGCATGTTTGACAGATTCAGAGAGTGATGCATGTTTAACAGATTCAGAGAGTGATGCATGTTTGACAGATTCAGAGAGTGATGCATGTTTAACAGATTCAGAGAGTGATGCATGTTTAACAGATTCAGAGAGTGATGCATGTTTAACAGATTCAGAGAGTGATGCATGTTTGACAGATTCAGAGAGTGATGCATGTTTAACAGATTCAGAGAGTGATGCATGTTTAACAGATTCAGAGAGTGATGCATGTTTGACAGATTCAGAGAGTGATGCATGTTTGACAGATTCAGAGAGTGATGCATGTTTGACAGATTCAGAGAGTGATGCATGTTTGACAGATTCAGAGAGTGATGCATGTTTAACAGATTCAGAGAGTGATGCATGTTTAACAGATTCAGAGAGTGATGCATGTTTAACAGATTCAGAGAGTGATGCATGTTTAACAGATTCAGAGAGTGATGCATGTTTAACAGATTCAGAGAGTGATGCATGTTTAACAGATTCAGAGAGTGATGCATGTTTGACAGATTCAGAGAGTGATGCATGTTTGACAGATTCAGAGAGTGATGCATGTTTGACAGATTCAGAGAGTGATGCATGTTTGACAGATTCAGTGAGTGATGCATGTTTGACAGATTCAGTGAGTGATGCATGTTTGACAGATTCAGAGAGTGATGCATGTTTAACAGATTCAGAGAGTGATGCATGTTTAACAGATTCAGAGAGTGATGCATGTTTGACAGATTCAGAGAGTGATGCATGTTTGACAGATTCAGAGAGTGATGCATGTTTAACAGATTCAGAGAGTGATGCATGTTTAACAGATTCAGAGAGTGATGCATGTTTAACAGATTCAGAGAGTGATGCATGTTTAACAGATTCAGAGAGTGATGCATGTTTAACAGATTCAGAGAGTGATGCATGTTTAACAGATTCAGAGAGTGATGCATGTTTAACAGATTCAGAGAGTGATGCATGTTTAACAGATTCAGAGAGTGATGCATGTTTAACAGATTCAGAGAGTGATGCATGTTTAACAGATTCAGAGAGTGATGCATGTTTGACAGATTCAGAGAGTGATGCATGTTTGACAGATTCAGAGAGTGATGCATGTTTGACAGATTCAGAGAGTGATGCATGTTTAACAGATTCAGAGAGTGATGCATGTTTGACAGATTCAGAGAGTGATGCATGTTTAACAGATTCAGAGAGTGATGCATGTTTGACAGATTCAGTGAGTGATGCATGTTTGACAGATTCAGTGAGTGATCATCCATCAGCTGATGCAGTTTTTCTGCAGCATCCATCTGTAACCTGCTGCTGCTGGTCAGGGAAGGTTTCACCTGGCAAAGCCGGTTCCTCTGCAGCGTTCTCTCTGGGGTTAAATTGATTTAGCGTTGAAGAGTTCACGGTTTGTGAATCCAGGTCTATAGTAGTCCTCGGTGATGATGGTGAAATCCTTTTGTGTCCTCCAAGCCAACTTGTGTCTCACCCACTTGCCTGGAGGATCTGCTAAGTTGTAATGCTACGATGGTATTATTTTTCTCCCCATGACTGTGGTGGAAATGGGCTTTTGTATTAACTGAAGCTACTGTTGTGCTTTTGGTTCAGATTCTTAACACAGCCCGGAAACATTTTGGTGCTGGTGGAAACCAAAGGATCCGCTACACTCTGCCTCCTCTGGTGTTTGCTGCTTACCAGCTAGCCTTTAGATACAAAGAAAGTTCCTCAACGGTAAGCAGTCATTCATTTCAACTGGATCTCACATGCTGCATTCAGTGTCTGTTTTACTGATGTATCCCTTATTCGTCTTCCATTAGGATGACAAGTGGGAGAAGAAGTGCCAAAAGATCTTCTCCTTCGCCCACCAGACCATCAGTGCGCTGATCAAGGCTGAGCTCTCTGAGCTGCCTCTTCGACTCTTCCTTCAGGGGGCGCTGGCTGCAGGAGAGATTGGCTTTGAGAACCATGAAACTGTAGCATACGAGTTCATGTCCCAGGTAGTGACAAACAGCAGTCATTTGTTTGGAGCATGCCAAGTGAAAATAGCTTGTGTGTGCTCCAGACTTCATTAGCCAAACCAAACATCAGTGATTCCAGTTAAAGGACATTCCCACACCATTTCCCCAGATCTCGACGTGCTTTGGTCCAGATTTGAATTAAAAACTAAATTTAGCAGTCAGATTTTCTGGTCTTGTTATAAATAATGAAACAAACAGAGATTTTTTTGAGTTGGGGGTGATCCACATGAATGCTCTCAAGCACAGCAAAGTTTTATTTTTTGATGATATGCCTCCTTTAGGAGAATTAACTTTCCTGGATTAAAAAAACAAGTTCCACCAAACGTTTCAGTGCACTTCTGCTAAAAGCAATCCAGATGTGACCATGGTGATTTCTTTTTCTCTTTCCTCTTCTCTTCTATCACATTAGGCCTTCTCCCTCTATGAGGATGAGATCAGTGACTCCAAAGCCCAGTTGGCAGCTATCACGTTGATCATTGGCACCTTTGAACGAATGAGATGTTTCAGCGAGGAGAACCACGAGCCTCTGAGGACTCAGTGTGCTCTGGCTGCATCCAAGCTGCTGAAGAAGCCTGACCAGTGTCGAGCTGTCAGCACGTGTGCCCATCTCTTCTGGTCAGGTCGCAGCACTGACAAAAATGGCGAAGAGGTGTGTTGGAACTCATTTTTTATGGATCAAATTTAATTCAGACACAAGTCTAGGTCTTCATCAGACACACTCAGTAGGTCCACATGGTGAGATTAATTCCATTACAGCTATAGTTGGGTTCTGCTCCTTATCTGAGCAAGGGTAATTCTCCTTGGATATATGGCGGTGAATGAATGGGATCAGAGGCACAAAGCGTGTCATACCCCGGTATGATAGGTGGCGCTGTACCCATTCCAACTGTTGCTAATAGAGCCACTTCCTGTTGACCTCTTCACCACCAACAACAACAACAACAAACTCAGGCATTGGAGAAAGATGGAGAACGCAGAGCAAGATGAAGCTACGTCCCTCTACATTTGGGCTGTGATGAGCTGCTTGTTGCACAAACGCGATGCACAACGGAGCATTCTCCATCGCGTTGTTTGTTTCTTTCTGACGGCGACAACAACAGGAATATCGTCTCCTTTGACTTCCGGGTCACGACCCCGGGAAAACATCTGGAGCATGCGCAGAACGCAAAGTCTGATTCATCACGTGCTTCAGCGTCTACAAGCAGGTTTAGAGTGACTTTCAACCCAGTTATCTCGGGGTCTGAATCCGACTGCGAGTAACCCGATCCGATTTTTAGTCAGACTTAGGTGTATACATGCACTTAATAACTCAGTCTTATTATAATTTAGCCCTTAATCCGATTCTTTCTTTGCCGTGTAACCCCACTGAGTATCTAAGGAAACAACATCTTATTTAGGAATGACACTGAAAGTGTGCCAATTTAATGACGTCCAAGCCAGATGAAACATAATTCCGATGTGCCACAATCCCCCAGTCATGCACCCCGATACTAAAAATCTCTCGTCAAATGTAATGTGGCTTTTTTTTTTTTTTTTTTGTATATATATATATATATATATTTATTTGTTTTGTTTTCAATCTGAAGACACACTTGGAGTGTGTGAATATTTGTTGGTATTGGCTGACAGTAAATAGAAATGTTTGTGGATGACATAAAGGTTTCCAGGTTTACCTGGTGGGGTAAACAAGGTGAATCCTGAGGGTTGTTTTATGAAGTAACCAGGTGAGCATGTGGACAATGACATCCCAGTCACACAAGTTCTTAATCATCCAAAATGAACAAAAAAGAAAAAACTGAACAATCAATTTGTTCTGATAACATCTTCTTCTGGCATTCCAAATAAATGTACACAAATGGAGATAGCCTCACCCTTCAGCGACACACCCCTCACACCTGGGCCTTCTCCTCTGCTTTGCACCTGGTAAGTAAGGGCCCAGTCTGCAGGGAATTTAGGGATTTAGTGCAAATATAGTCAGTCACTTCAAATTTATCTGAATGATCTCGACCCCCAATTGTGGGCTCTAAATGTGGGTGTATAAAGTGTAAAAATCACTGTGCACACTTGATCAGAAACTAACTGGCACTGCACAGCTTTAGTAGAAAGGAAGAAGTTATCTTCAGAGTTTTTAAAATGGCCCCTTTCACCGCTGTTCAATCAGATTAAAGTATCCAAGTTTCATCTAGTAGTGATGAATCTCCGCTGCCAGGCCAAACAAAGAGTTTTGAATCTAATTAATCGCATGATTTCCCTGATTAATCACGATTAATCGCATTTGTACGCAGAATCCAAAAATGAATCCAAAAGTAGTGTATAGCTTTTAGCATTTAGTTTTATTTTAAATGTGCTGCCATATGAATGAAAGTGCCATAACATTTGTTGTGCAAACACACTTTTAACGTCAGCATCTTTCTGTAGTTTTTATGTAGAAGCCTCGCTCCACTGTCTGTTTCCTTGAATGACTTGCTGCTATCAGTTGTGTGTTTTGCCTTTAAGTGATATTTTAGACTGGAACTACTACGCTGAGAAGACAATTCAACTTGGCAGTGTTTACAGATGACTTTGGTTCTGTCGACTCCGCCGTCTGGAAGAACTTTAAAATGAAAATGGCAGAGTAAAAGTTCCGTACCCTTCTCCATGTTTGGTGGATCCGCCGATTACTTTCTTTTCCTGTTCCACAGCAGACAGCAGCAGACTTTTACAAAATAAAAGCATTGGACGGCCCTGTGCAGCGTGTCGTTCCCCCTCTCTCTGCCCCCTGCTTCCTGTCTCTCTGAACTTTCCTATCTATTAAAGCCCCCCCAAAAAAATTTAAAATTAAAAAAAAAAAAAAAATTTAAAATAAAACCTGCGTTAATGCGCAATAAAATATTAATCGGCGTTAAATACTTAACGAGTTAACGCGATAATAAAAAGTTAACTTGCCCAGCCCTAATATTGTGTTTATTCTCGTATTGATGATTGGGGGTGTTTTACACAAAGCCAGGTTTAGGGTAACTGATGGGTGTCTGCAGCAGGTTTTGTTGAGCCCAGCTGTGTTGAGCTGGCTTCATAGTGCACACCTCTGTGTAGGAATATAAAGTGTAACAAAAGGAAACCCTGTTTATCCAGCCTTCATTCTACACCACTATAACACCAGTTTAGTTGCAGTAGTTACTCTGTTGTGCTTGTTTTTCATCTTAATCTACTTCTCTAATTGTGAACTGCTTGGGGGGTTTAGATCCGTGATGGAAAGCGGGTGATGGAATGTCTAAAGAAAGCCCTGAAGATTGCCAACCAGTGCATGGACTCGTCACTGCAAGTCCAGCTGTTCATTGAAATCCTCAACAGATACATCTGCTTCTATGAAAGGGAAAATGATGCGGTAAGACGTCATTTCACAATGATTATTTCAGCTTTGTTTTCTTTCATTTTGCAAAGATCTTATTTCTGTTAGGAAATCTGAATTCCATATTAGGGAAACAAAGATTGCTCCAAATTTGTCCTGGAGGGGGACAGATTTGGTCATGTGCCATGTGGTGTACATTTGACTTCAGGTGATCACATGCTGTGCACATAATGCTTGAAAAGTGTTACCAGGTTACTTGGCAACGGGGAGTTAAACCCATGTTCTCAAATATTTGAATGAAACATGAAATACTATAAGAAGACCTCTGTATATTGTCACCTTACCCCACAACTAGCAAGACAATAATGTGGAAACATCTGGTTGCAAAAAGAAACAAAAAAAAAGAGTCTTATCAGCGTTGGCGCTCACAGCCTGGAGCAGTGCTGGAAAATCCTGCTTTCGCATTAGCACAAGCCTTTGTCATAAACCCAGACAACAACCCAGATGTGTTTCCGTGACTTTATGCTGAGCAGAGCAGAGCAGGCAACCTTTTTCTTACTTTGACAGTAGGAACTTATGCGTGTTCTAACTGGCTGTCAGCGACCGCCTGTTACTCAAGGCAAGGCATCTTTATTTATACAGCGCATTTCATACCACAGGCAACTCAATGTGCTTTACATAAAGACAAGGCATTTAAAAGAACAGCATAAAGCAGTATACAAACAAGCAGTTTAAAGAGAATTAAATAAATAAAATTAAAATTAAAACATCGTTGAAAGCAATCAAAGAAAATCTAAACTCAACCATAAGCACACCGGAAGATAAATGTTTTTAACCTGGATTTAAAGGTGCTTACAGTTGTGGCTGATTTGCTGCAGCGAATCTTCATTTTCTGACAAGCTTCTTTTTTTTCCTGACTGTTGATTTGTAATTATTTACATCCTTAAATAAATTGTAAATCCATATTTGCAGGATTCTTCCCGACTTTTGTTGGCACAGTACTGTTTTTAACCTGTGCATGTGCAAAAAGACCCGTTTATAGAAATGCTTTGGCTCCTCTGGTGCCCAAATACCGCACAGGAAAGGCTTAGGGTTTACGGGTCTCCAGCATCTTTGTTTTTAACTGTGAAAGCACAAAGACCAATGCTTTCAGATGGTCTGAATATGTCCACATTACACTGTAAAAAGATGCTGTCTCTCATCCGCCAGGTGACAGTTCAGGTATTAAACCAACTGATCCAGAAGATCAGGGAAGATCTTCCAAACCTGGAAGCAAGTGAAGAAACTGAGCAGATCAACAAACATTTCCACAATACACTGGAACATCTCCGCCTGCAGAGGGAATCCCCCGAGTCTGAGGGCCCCGCCTACGAGGGCCTGGTCCTTTAAACGGAGTCAGTTTGGAAGGATGTTCAGCCTTCCCAAAATGTTTCACGATATAATAATGTACAACTGCACACACTCACAAGATAAAAAAAAAACGTCTTCATATGAGCTATGGATAAACGTAAATGTCAAGAAGATCTAAAAGAGCCCCGTTCTTTATTTTCTAGTTTTTCTTTGTGTCCTTTGTTCATCAGCTGCATCATTTTTACTGCGACCTGTTCAGAAGCATGTGTCAGTACTGCTGCATACAACTTCATTGTGCACTCGAGGCGAGTCTTATTGACCATTCCTTCACAAATTCACACTTTATTAGTTTGTGTGTAGAATTTTGATGATGATAGACCTATTAATTGCAATAGGTGGATCCAGTGAGTCAGTCAGCCAATAAACTATGTTCATATCTATCCTTATTGGGAACTGAATTAGCTGAGTGTATTTAGGCTACAGAGTTCAGTGATGGCCTTAAAGCTGATTTGCAAACAATCTACTTTCCCAAATTGAATAACCAGTAACTGCTGTCCTTTCTGGACGTGGCCTTGTAGCAGGTTTCCAAACATGTTGTAGCGAACCATAAATAAGGCCAGATGTAAATGCAAACTTTGTCTCCACATGAATGAACCAACAGTGTTGTTTCCATTAAATGCTGATGAGCATTTGAGAATTTTTCCATTTATGGGAACACTCGACCGTTTACATCGCTGACATGGTTGTCAACACTTCTGCCACTCCTGCAAGGCTTCAGAGGAATTACAAACGACAGCATAATTCAGCTGTTGGTATGTGCTTCGATTTTTCAAAAGAGCCCAACCCCTATTTCAGGTCATTAGACTCACTTTCTCAAAACTCCATTATATTCGTGTTTGTAACAAAAGGCCTGCTTTCAGTTTATTCTCTATAGATCTCACTAACAACAATGTCTGAATTTGTCTTTTCTTCTTTCTAAATCAACACAACTCCTGTTGATTGGTGACGCTGTCCTTTGGATCGATATGTTGAGGGAACGCACCATGACGTTGCTGTACAGAGTATATCATGTACAAGATTTCGGATTAGTTTAAGGAAATGTTTAGAACAGTATGTTAGATTTCTGTTTCTTCTTGTTTGTTGGAGGTTGTATTGACATGTTGGTTTTCACTTTTAAGTGTGCTTAAACCTTCTTGTAAATTGATCAGTAAAAATGCAGCTTCATTGGAAATTATTCTCATTTACCAAAATAAAATTGTAAATTAACAATAATTGCATTTTGTTCATTTTTGCACACATTATTACTATGTCATTAGATAACATTAAACTGGATTTCTGGATGTATTTAGAACCGATGGATAAAGAAATTGGTAGATATAACACTTTTTTGCCCAACTGAACTCATGTTGCAATTGGCTCATTTTTTAAGAGGGAATTGTTCAACAATTGCAGCTGCCCCCACTTCACCAAACGGCACCAAGCCATGTACACCTTTCCACACTACAAAGTGTGGGAATTAAAGGCTGCTATATAGGATTCCAAAGATGCAAACTGATAAATGAATTCAAAGAAAAAGTGATGGGACAGCGAAACATTTGTAGCGTACACCACTTTCAGCTCTACGTATGAACAGAACCTTATATTCAGACAGAGGGAGGGTGAAAGATGAGCTACTTTGACACTAACCTTTATCAACATTAATAATTTGCACAGGTGTAGTCTGATAAAATGTTGAAGCTGTGAAAGGAACTAAAAGGAAATGAATGGCTGTTTTAAGTTGGAAAATATGATTATTAAAGCATGCCATCTTTAACCAGAGACCAACAAAGTCAAACGTGACTTATTTTTGCTCAGATCTGGGTTTGGTTATCACCAGTGTTACACAGCTGGAACACTTTGGTCTTTTAACAACCATAAAAGTCCAATTCTACCTGTCGATGCAACTTCTGGTGGTAACTACTAAAATGATGAACTTAAACTGAGGACTGTTTTTGTCACGCCCATGGACTCACGTTTTTAGTTTCATGTTTTAGGTTATGTTTTTGTGTTCAGTCCATGTTTAGTTTTTAGTCATGTTTTAGTTTCCCTGCACTCAGTTCATTAGTTTCACTCACTTCACCTGTGTTTTTTCCCTCAGCTGCACTCACTCTCCAATCACTCTCACTCCCTATTTAGTTTCCAGTCTCCCCTCTTAGTTTGCTGGATCTTTGTTGCCATTCATGCCTGCCTTGTTTGTCACCCATGCCAAGATTCCTGCTTCCCATGATTTCCACGTTTTTTGAAAGCTAAGTATTTATTCATACCATGCCATGCCCAGTTCTTTGTTTGTTTTGTTCACAGTTATGTTTTTGAATCCGGCTCAGCCACGCTTTTAGTTTGAACTTTGTTTTTTGTTAATAAATCAGCCTTTACTTTTTGAAATTCGCATCCGTGTCCTCCCTTCCCTAAACCCAACCTGACAGTTTTAGTGAGCAACTCTGATGGGGAAGTTTCAGAGAGGCAGATACAGAATCACTAACCTGTAACAACAGGGGCCCGTTGCACAAAAGTAGGATAAGGGATTAAGCCGGGATATGTTGGCTATCCTGGCTCAACTTATCCGTGATCCAGTTGCACAAAAGTAGGATAAGGGAAGTGGGATATGTTCAGACGTAAGTTACCATGGAGATTTATTCTGTGAAGCTAGCCTGCTCCAGACCAGGCTAAGTTCCAGGATCTATTTAATCTCATTCCTTATCTCAGTCAGCGGTCGCCACAAATGGAAACCAATATTTATTCCACTGCCTAGAACATATTGTTAAAACATTTAACTTTACCCACTATCATTATTGAAACATTTGTGATCATTAATTACAATCATTTTAGATAACTGATGATTTTAGATGAATCATTAGATAATTTAGTTTCCCACAGACTACACATAAAGTACATCACCATATAAATATAAATACACATTAGAGTGTACCATGATGTTCCTTTATTGAACAAGGATGAATCAAAGCAAGTAAACCATCAGCTCCTTTCAAAACTGAAGTCACACAGTGCTCTACAAGACAAAAAGCACAGAATCAAAGCATGCAGTTTGAGACAAACTGTTTGTAAAAATGGCCTATACAAATACAATTGCCTTGCCTATACAGCACAAAAACCTAACAAAAATTCCTCTGCCATTGCAGGCCCAACTTAAATCAACATGCATATTAATTAAAATAATTTAACACATCTTGGTCTCTGACCAGCCGACCACAGTCGTCATCCGGGAAGATGGCAGGAATGTCCCAGTCTATGAGAGCTGGCACTCTGGGAGCCCTCTCCTTTCTCAGGCAGGCCACATTCTGGAGGACAGCACAGGCCACAATGATATCACATGCCCTGTCTGGGCTGACTCTCAGGTGGGTCAGACACTGAAAGCGTGCCTTCAGTAGGCCAAATGTCATTTCGATCCGGGCCCTTGTTCTGGCATGGGCATGGTTGTATGCCAGTTGTGCCTTCAGAGGGTCTGCAAATGGAGTGAGCAGAAAAGGCTGGCAGAAATACACCCAGGAATTCACCTGTGAACACAAAATGTTACCATCACAACCTCATAAGTAGTGACATTCTTAACACAGCCATGATGTTAAAAGTGGTTGTCAATAGAGGTTCTGTGGCTCACCTTGTGATAGGCGCCGATAGATCTCTGAGTACCGAAACACTCGGGAGTCGTGGACCGAGCCGGGCCACTTTGCCACAACATTACTGATCAAATCGTCAGCATTGCAGACCATCTGAAATGATAAGATGTTAAACCAATGAATGCACACTACAGGCAATGTACAGTGTTCATTAATCAACTTTATCAAAAGTCATGTTCACCTGTACATTGATGCTGTGGAAGTTTTTCCTCTTCACAAAATCCCCCTCATGGCCACCTGAGGGGGATTTTATTTTGATGTGTGTGCAGTCCACTGCTCCAATGACATTGGGGAAACCTGTAATACGATGCAATGAGTATCTTACTCTGAATGTTAACATTGTAATTGTAACTGTAATTTAAAAAAAAAAAATTCTTACCTGCAATCCTATAGAACTCCTCCTTGATGTCACAGAGTCTTCTATGCCCAGGGAAGGAGATGAAGATGCTTGCAAGTCCTTTAATTGCGTTTTTTTTCACACCTCCACACGCATCGCGTCTGCAATCATAACTCATCAGGGGAAATCACATTTTGCCAATATTTTAGAGACCCCCCAACATTTCCCAAATCATGTTTTCGGGGGGGTCTCGTGTCAGTTTCAGGGGGTCTCGGATCCCCCGAGTCCCCCGTAGTTCGAACACTGCCTAATTGTGATAGTTTCAGTAGAGTGGTGAGTGTGTATTTGTGCACTACTTACGCATTCAGGCGGTCAGCAATGGTTTGCCACGTTAACTGTGGCAGTATTTCCTTTTAGTTTTATTTTCTCCTTCACCTCTTTATAGGTTTCCATTAATAATTCTTACTCCGCTGGGGAGAAATACGCCGCCCTTGTTGCCATGGTGAATCAGTGAATCTATGATCGATCGTGGGGTCTATTTAAGCAAGCCGTGTGCAGCACTTATCCGGGATCGGTTTCACCTGGCTTAATGAATCCGTGTCTGCTCATCCTGGCTTGGCCTTTGTGCAACCAACTAAGCCTGGGCGCCATGTTTTGGATTCCTTGAACCTGGCTAAGTAACTCATCCTGGATGTCTAAATCCTCCTTTTGTGCAACGGGCCCCTGGAGTGAGTGTGAGCGTGCATGGTTGTGTGTCTCTGTGTGACCCTGTGATGGACTGGCCACCTGTCCAGGTGTACCCCGCCTCTCGCCCAATGACAGCTGGGATAGCCTCCAGCCCCCCGTGACCCTCAGTTGGATTAAGCAGGTATAGAAAATGCATGGAAGGACAGTGCCAAATCACAACAAATGTCACCTCAAGTCACTTCAAAGATACAGTCCAGTTTAAGACAATTACGATCTAATACAATCACTCAATACAATCAATTCCATTTCATTCCAAATTATTCATTACAAAGCCATTTAAAAGCTATTGCCAAATAATAAAACAAAATGTAAATAAAAAGCAGATCACTATGTTTAGATGAAAACTAGAAATTACATCTAATCATATATTGCAGTAATACAATGGAATGCAGTACTGGGGCTCCGCAGGGTACTGTTTTGGCTCCTTTTCTTTTCACCCTGTACACATCGGACTTCAGGTACAACTCAGAGTCCTGCCACATTCAGAAGTATTCTGATGATACGGCTGTTGTGACATGTGCATGGTGGACAGGAGAAGGAGTACAGGGACCTTGTGGAGTCCTTCTATGGCTAGACCAAAAATAACTGTTTGCTCCTGAACACCACCAAAACCAAAGAGCTGGTGGTGGACTTCAGGAGATCTAAAACCCCATACCAGTCAGTCTGCATTGATGGAGGGGAGATAGAGACTGTTCAGACCTGCAAATACCTGGGGGTGGTGCTGGATAATAAACTGGAGTGGTCTGCCAACATAGACGCAGTGTACAGGAGGGGCCAGAGCCGTCTCTTCTTCTTCAACATCCTCTCCACAGCATCCTGCAGGCCAGAGGAGCAGCTGCAGTGAGACGCTGCAGGACTGAGAGCTTCAGGAGGTCCTTTGTCCCCACAGCCAGAAGGCTTTTTAACAGGGACTGCTGAGTCCTTCTCACATTATTTATTTAGTCATTTATTATCATTATCATTAGTACTATTATTATTATTATTGTTGTTGTTGTTAATATACAATCATTGTAAATATTTATAATTTTTTGAGCTACTTGACTGGGATGAATAAAGAATTTTTCTATTCTATTCTATAAACGACAAACAAAATTGAGAGCTTGGAGAGTTCCAACAACAAAAAAAAAAGAATTGATAGCAAAAATATCAAAGCCACAGCAACAGGCTCTCTGATATGTTATCAAGTTATTTCATGCTACTTCAGCTGCTCAGCTGCTCACATTGTTCGAATATTAGCTTTTTTTTTCTTGAACATTGGTGGAACTCTGTGTCAAACTCAGTTTGACGCAGTTGTTGATAACTAATGACTAAATTTTGATGTACTTCTGCTTCTATGCATACACAATTGATTGCCTGCTGAGGACTTCCTGAAACTATCTGAGGACTCAAATCATGTGAACTAAAAGCATTTTAAACTTCCCTTGTCAGAACTCTCTTACTTAAGTGCTCAATCAAGGGTTGAATAATATCTTCATGTCAAGAATAAACCGGAAATTCTGAGAATAAAAAAGACGTACTGGAAAACTACAATATCCTCCTCCGGTCCATCAAGTCCAGTTTGGAGGGCGGTAGCATTCATCTGTAAGCTCGCATCTGTCCATTACCCAATAATTCAGCGTACAGAAACAGAGCCAAATCCTTTAAGTTTGTGTTAGCTCCCGCTGTGTCTGAAGTCACTCTCATTCACTAATCCCCGCTGACTACTGAGAGAGTTAGAATTACCCAGAGGAAAATGTACCTGCTCAAAGTTTACTCTTCTAATGCTAAGGAGACTAAAGTGTGAATCCCACTTTAGCTTTTTTAGTGTCGCTGCACAATTTACAATACTGGTATGAATTTATGTGATGTACCAAGTGTATTTCAACTTTTCCCTCCAAAAAATAAACAAATCAAATACCAAATGCTTAGAGCCTTGCATGATGTAATCTGCCGCACTGTTCACATTAATATTGTTATTATTTGGACATTATTTTCTCAACGCAGCTCATTTATCTGCCTTATATCTTCAGTTATATGTACAACCTACTGAGCACTCGATATGATTTAAACTTCACATTTAGTCATAGCCCTCATTTCATCTTGAATATCTCCAGCCTTGGCAGTTTTGTCCTAATTATTACTTAATCTGTAAATAACCCAAACAACTGTAAATATGTAAGATGCATATGCAGTCGTGGACTGTAAATCCTAACAAAATGACAGGAAACACATGCCTGGATTGAACACTGACATTTAGTTGATGTGTGGTCTGAACATCTAAGAACTTCTCCAGAACAGTTCATGTGTCTTTGAACTACACAAGCTGTATCCTAACAGCAGGATGTGCATGGGACCTCACAAAGAAGGACGCTGGATACTTTTTTTACCCTCTTTTCACTGCTTTTCAGACTGTATGCTGACGACAACATGCCTCCCACATTTATTTTGAACACATAAATGCAAAAGAATTGCAATGATTTGGCATGATTTAGGATAAACAACTGCAAAAACTCCACAGACTGTCTGCAGGTGAACAAATACTTCCTTTGATTAAAGACTTTATATTATTTTTTCCCCTACACAAGGTGAAATTATATTGCTGCAGTATGATTTTCATTAAAGGTATGCAATTGTTATGGATAGATAACAAAATGAAAAATCAGATGACACATTTTAAAAGTTGAAGTGTAGCAGAGAGGAAGGTGAGATAGAAAGAGACTGTCATCAATGGGTTGGGGTGTTGTTTCTGTAGCTTGGCAACAACTGAGCTGATGATGTCACACACAGCGTCAGCAGGTAACTCAGGTGAACTCTCTCTGTAGACAACATGCACAGAAACTCAGAGACAGCGGTTCAAATTCTGGGGTGCAGAGACGCTCCTTCTCAGTGACATGTCCAGGATTACAGCATCTGTTGTTAACCAGCTCTGTGATCCTCCTCCTTTACTGTTACTGCTCTGTCTGCAGGCTCTGTCTGCCCATATAGTCTTAACAGAGAGCTGTTAGCACAGTGCCTGATTCCTGATAGTCACGATGTAGCCTTATCAGGGCTCCAAACTCATCCATTTTATCTGCGAGTGATCTCACATTTCCCATGATGATCCAGGGAAGAAATTGTTTGAACTTCCTCCTCCTTTCTCACTATTTTGTTCCTGCTCTCTGCATCCTTGATGTCTCCTCTTCAACTCATCTGAATTTGGGGTCTTATTCCAGGTATTACACTGAAAAAAGGGACCTTTTTGGTGAAGTAAACTCTATTAGAGTAACTGTCATAATTTCTACCTTGTATTTTTTAAGATTCAATAAGAACTAGAGCTTCTTAACTAAAATGAAACATTTTATTAATGTAATACATGAATTATGGGGGAAGAGTAAGTTTTACTTAGGTTTCCTCATACAATTTTAATGTTTAATAGTTGTATTAGTACATAGTACATAAACCTAGAAATACTACATAAACTTTACTCTGAAAGTGTATCGTTAAAATCTACTAAATTACTTCATAACAGCAAATACTACAGATATATCAAATTTACTTAAAATTTTGAGTAAAATTATGTTCCTGCCTATGAAAAACAAGTAGACTTTACTTAATTTGTTTAACTAAATATAACTTAAAACTTAGATGTAATTAAGTAAATGTCACTTAATATCTTCAAAACTGTTGTGTTTTATGGTAAGTAAAATTTACTTGATACTGGCAAGTGAGTGTTACTTGATATTGCAGCATTAAATATTACTTAGATCATTTGAGTGCAAATACTTACAAAGGGGTGTATGGAAGTTTTTCTGTGCCATCAGAGTTTGAATACGAATTTGTAATATCGAATTTTTACAGCATCAAAATCAGACGCTGAATTTGAAAAACCAACAGTGGAAAAAAAAATTCAGTGGAAAAAAATTCAACTTCCAAAAATTCAGTGGAAAAAGAACCAGACTCAACATCCGGGTAAACGAGGGGGAAGCAATCGATCCCTGTCTCAATTCATCAGATCAGCTCAATAGATATTGAGTAATATCTATTACTCAATTTTATTCACACAAATGGCAAATAAAGTAAACTCACTCACCGAAGCACCATCACCCGCGTTGGTGGACATGGCTGATCTGTCCAATGGAGCGTAACTTGATTGGCTGCCGTTGGATGGATTGAGACAGGGATCGATTGCTTCTCCCTTTTTACCCGGATGTTAAGTCTGGTTCTTTTTCCACTGAATTTTTTGAAGTTGAATTTTTTTCCACTGAATTTTTTTAAGTTGAATTTTTTTTTTACACTGTTGGTTTTTCGAATTCAAAGTCTGATTTTGAGGCTGAAAAAATTTGATATTACAAATTCGAATTCCAACTCTCTTGGCACAGAAAAACTTCCATAAAAGGGTTTTTTAAATAAATCTTATGAGTAGTTTTTTCAGTGCACTCGGATTTTGGACAGCTGCTCCCACATGCTCCTATGGTTACTGACTCTTGTCCACTTCTGTCATGAGGTATAACCGTGGTAGCATGAAAGTTGTTTGTTTTGTCGTATATGTATTGATCAGGAAGATAAAATAGCATTTGGAGAAAAAGAAAAAAAAACTTGATCTTCGTCTGCACGGTATAGCTATCACTTTTCCAAAGGAACTTGAATGCAACGCATCAACAGATGGGCAGGCTGTGCGCATGCGCCACATTTTTAATACTATCAGCACTCTGTTGTCCTCAAAGACAGACAGAAACATTACATTACACATACATTTGAAACGCCTCGTCGCTGTGTGTGTTTGTGGCATGCATGACTGAGTCCTGTTGGAGGAAAGCGGCTGTTGTCCATGTATTACAGAGAGCTGTTGCTACCACAAAGCTATCGCTGTGTCTCCGGAGAAAAACGGACTATGTCGACAAATAAAACAAAGAAGGTCAAAATGGCTACTAAATCTTGTCCTGAATGCGACCAACAGGTGAGAGAATATATCACTATTATACATTGTTGTTATCATTTGTGTGCTTTCCAGACATTTCTTCATATAAATGGCCAACATTGGTGGGAGCATACGTGTGGTTAGGAGCTGTGAGACGGAAGTGGGCTGCAGAGAACACGTTGTGAATTCCTCTCAAAGGCTTCAAAAAGCCAACTTTGTGAATTCTGATGGGATTACTCACATTTCTACCTGTGGGCACAGTTCTCGTTGTATCCTCCTGTGCTAAAGGACACATTCTGTCCTGTCTTTGTTCAATATAGATAGATAGATAGATAGATAGATAGATAGATACTTTATTGATCCCGAAGGAAATTCAAGTAGCAGACATAATAAAGCAATAAAAATGTTTATACAATAATAAACACTTTAAAAACAATCTAAGAATTAAAAAAAAAACTGTTTAAGAATATAAAATGTAAAAATATAAAAATATAAAGTGACCAGTGAAATAGAAAGTGATCAGTGAAATTCAGAAGTGTCATCACTGAGAGCTGTTGTTGTACAGCCTGATGGCCAGAGGAACAAAAGAGACACACATGAAGCAAGTAAATGAGTTCCGTAACCAGTAGAATGCAGAAATCACCATTCATCATAGTTTCTAATCCTTTGTGGGTAATAGAAAAATAGATAATATGTTGTTATGCCAATATTTTGTCTACCTTCCTTAAAAAAAATACAGGAACATTATTTTTTTCTGGTAGAAAATGTGCATTTCTGAATATGATATTAGCCATAAATCTCAGGAAATAAATCAAATATTTCTGAGAGCTAATATTTAGTTATTCTGAAATATTGTTATTGAAAGAATAAGCATTTCTAAATGACTTTTGTACAAAGGATGAGCCAAAACGAAATGGACTATAGTTTCAGGTGTAACAGTGCAAAAACACAGCTCATATTAACTATATGAGATTAGAGTTTTGTGACAACATTTGAAACCAAGACCTGACCAAAATGTTGCTTTGGGCAGTGTGTTGGGTGTTTTTACCTCTGTCTTAATCAGGGGTCCCAAAGATGCTGCGGGTGGTCCTGCAAAATCAATAAAAAAAATCACAGGAAATCCTTTGCCTTTATGTACCATAATGACTTTGTTACGACACACACAGGCAGGCAAACTTTGACTGGATAGTTTAATGTTTGACATCATCAAACCACTAACTGAAGTGCTGGACTGGACCGGCATAATGCAACATGCTGCAGCACCATGGGACCCTGTAGGTGCCGCTGTCCCACAGCAGCCCACCATGGGACCCTGTAGGTGCCGCTGTCCCACAGCAGCCCACCATGTGACCGTGTAGGTGCCGCTGTCCCACAGCAGCCCACCATGGGACCGTGTAGGTGCCGCTGTCCCACAGCAGCCCACCATGGGACCGTGTAGGTGCCGCTGTCTCACAGCATCCCACCATGGGACCCTGTAGGTGCCACTGTCCCACAGCAGCCCACCATGGGACCGTGTAGGTGCCGCTGTCTCACAGCATCCCACCATGGGACCCTGTAGGTGCCACTGTCCCACAGCAGCCCACCATGGGACCGTGTAGGTGCCGCTGTCTCACAGCAGCCCACCATGGGACCCTGTAGGTGCCGCTGTCCCACAGCATCCCACCATGGGACCGTGTAGGTGTCGCTGTCTCACAGCAGCCCACCATGGGACCCTGTAGGTGTCGCTGTCCCACAGCATCCCACCATGGGACCGTGTAGGTGCCGCTGTCTCACAGCAGCCCACCATGGGACCCTGTAGGTGTCGCTGTCTCACAGCAGCCCACCATGGGACCCTGTAGGTGCCGCTGTCCCACAGCAGCCCACCATGGGACCGTGTAGGTGCCGCTGTCTCACAGCAGCCCACCATGGGACCCTGTAGGTGTCGCTGTCTCACAGCAGCCCACCATGGGACCCTGTAGGTGCCGCTGTCTCACAGCATCCCACCATGGGACCGTGTAGGTGCCGCTGTCCCACAGCAGCCCACCATGGGACCCTGTAGGTGCCGCTGTCCCACAGCATCCCACCATGGGACCGTGTAGGTGCCGCTGTCCCACAGCAGCCCACCATGGGACCCTGTAGGTGTCGCTGTCCCACAGCATCCCACCATGGGACCGTGTAGGTGCCGCTGTCCCACAGCAGCCCACCATGGGACCGTGTAGGTGCCGCTGTCTCACAGCAGCCCACCATGGGACCGTGTAGGTGCCGCTGTCCCACAGCATCCCACCATGGGACCGTGTAGGTGTCGCTGTCTCACAGCAGCCCACCATGGGACCCTGTAGGTGTCGCTGTCCCACAGCATCCCACCATGGGACCGTGTAGGTGCCGCTGTCTCACAGCAGCCCACCATGGGACCCTGTAGGTGTCGCTGTCTCACAGCAGCCCACCATGGGACCCTGTAGGTGCCGCTGTCTCACAGCAGCCCACCATGGGACCCTGTAGGTGCCGCTGTCTCACAGCATCCCACCATGGGACCCTGTAGGTGCCACTGTCTCACAGCATCCCACCATGGGACCGTGTAGGTGCCACTGTCTCACAGCAGCCCACCATGGGACCGTGTAGGTGCCGCTGTCCCACAGCATCCCACCATGGGACCCTGTAGATGCCACTGTCTCACAGCAGCCCACCATGGGACCGTGTAGGTGTCGCTGTCTCACAGCATCCCACCATGGGACCCTGTAGGTGCCGCTGTCTCACAGCAGCCCACCATGGGACCCTGTAGGTGCCGCTGTCCCACAGCATCCCACCATGGGACCGTGTAGGTGCCGCTGTCTCACAGCATCCCACCATGGGACCCTGTAGGTGCCGCTGTCCCACAGCAGCCCACCATGTGAAACAAGCTCAGGCCTCCTACTGATTCCAGGATTTTTGGTGTGTTGCATTGTTTTTATGCATGCACAGAAAATACACTAAAAATGCATTTTCAGTCAGCTCAATTTATTTCTATAATGCGAATTCACACCAAAAGCCATTTCTATTGTCATACACTCTGACATTTTCTTGAACCACCACCTTTACCTTTGACATCAGGGAGGAAAAAAGCTGGTTTTTCAGAATGTTCAGGTAGTCTGCTGCCAAATGTTGCCAAACCTGAATCTGACCAAACAAGCCAACCCTGATCCTCTGTTTTTTTTTTTTTTTTTTTTTTTTTGGCATGGCAGCTTTTTAATTCTGTGTGAAAATCAATTTGTCTGTACTTTTAAGTTCAGTTTGCAGATTTCACAACAGTCTCTGAGTCTTCCCTTCCCCATCTGATTCACTTTCCTGCCAGACAGAAATTGACTGGGTGTTAGAATAACTTTACCCATAGCAACGCAAACGTGAATCTGTGCTGAATTCTGACAAATGGGTGTCTCCTGGCTGCAGATGGTATCTGGAAGGGACTAAAGCGATGAGATGGTGTTGGAGATGAAGTTATGTGATTCCTAAAGTCTCGAGAGCAGTGTTGTGTTTCAGTTTGATTTACTTAGCAACAAATGTCATCTCAAAGATAGTCCAATTCAAACCGATTAGAATCCAATTTATTGTAATAAAATCATAATCCAGTTCATTAAATTCCAAATGAGTCTACTTCATGTATACAGAGCCAATAAACAACAGATTGCACCGAAACTTCACTTGGATCCAGTCCCCCGTCCTGAGCATGCACGAGGCGACTGTGGAGAGAAAAAACTTCCTTTGAACAGATCAGAACCAGAACCAGTCTCGCATACACTCCCATTTCCAGAGCATGAATGATTCTGTTTCTCTGTTTTGCACATGATGTATATATTGTTCTGCATGACTTTTATTCTGTGCATCTGGGCAGTAAATCCATGTCTCCTCTTTGTTTCTGTCTAGATTCCAGTTGCGTGCAAGTCCTGTCCATGTGGTTATGTGTTTATAAGCAGAAAACTCCTCAATGCTAAACTAAGTGAGTGCACCTCACCCGCCATAGCAGGTAAGCTTTGCTTTGCACACATCCAGGTGTCTGAAAGAACAGCTTTATTATTTTAAATGTGTGCTCCAGTGTGTAGAATGTCGAAACATTCAGTCGTGCAACCTACAGAACCCTCCGACCTGCCCTCGCTACAGTGACCATAGAAAACTCTGCATGGGCACACTTTTTGGCTTGGTAATTCTAAGAACTTGGACAGTGGCAACTGGACTTCTTTTCTTGGTTCTTGAAAATGTTTCACCTCTCATCTGAAAGGTTTCTTGAGTTCTGAACTCGTAGTATCAGCTTAAATGGAATGACTCCCACATTGGTTAGATAGTTCAGTGACACACGTGACCTTAACGACCCACCAAGTGTGAACACTTATTAGCTGATGCTCGCCTCCTACTGACTGTTGATGTAAATCCTCACTCATCCGGGTCATCAGTCTCTGAGGGTGTTCTGGGTGAAGCAGTCTGAGGGTGTTCTTTGGGTGAAGCAGTCTCTGAGGGTGTTCTTTGGGTGAAGCAGTCTCTGAGGGTGTCCTTTGGGTGAAGCAGTCTCTGAGGGTGTCCTTTGGGTGAAGCAGTCTCTGATGGTGTCCTTTGGGTGAAGCAGTCTCTGAGGGTGTCCTTTGGGTGAAGCAGTCTCTGAGGGTGTTCTTTGGGTGAAGCAGTCTCTGAGGGTGTTCTTTGGGTGAAGCAGTCTCTGAGGGTGTTCTTTGGGTGAAGCAGTCTCTGAGGGTGTTCTGGGTGAAGCAGTCTCTGAGGGTGTCCTTTGGGTGAAGCAGTCTCTGATGGTGTTCTGGGTGAAGCAGTCTCTGAGGGTGTCCTTTGGGTGAAGCAGTCTGAGGGTGCCCTTTGGGTGAAGCAGTCTCTGATGGTGTCCTTTGGGTGAAGCGGTCTCTGATGGTGTTCTTTGGGTGAAGCGGTCTCTGATGGTGTTCTGGGTGAAGCGGTCTCTGAGGGTGTTCTGGGTGAAGCGGTCTCTGATGGTGTTCTGGGTGAAGCGGTCTCTGATGGTGTTCTGGGTGAAGCAGTCTCTGAGGGTGTCCTTTGGGTGAAGCAGTCTCTGAGTCTCTGAGGGTGTCCTTTGGGTGAAGCAGTCTCTGAGGGTGTCCTTTGGGTGAAGCAGTCACTGAGGGTGTTTTGGGTGAAGCGGTCTCTGATGGTGTTCTGGGTGAAGCGGTCTCTGATGGTGTTCTGGGTGAAGCAGTCTCTGAGGGTGTCCTTTGGGTGAAGCAGTCTGAGGGTGTCCTTTGGGTGAAGCAGTCTCTGATGGTGTCCTTTGGGTGAAGCAGTCTCTGATGGTGTTCTTTGGGTGAAGCGGTCTTTGATGGTGTTCTGGGTGAAGCAGTCTGAGGGTGTCCTTTGGGTGAAGCAGTCTCTGAGGGTGTCCTTTGGGTGAAGCAGTCTCTGAGGGTGTTCTGGGTGAAGCAGTCTCTGAGGGTGTCCTTTGGGTGAAGCAGTCTGAGGGTGTTCTGGGTGAAGCAGTCTCTGAGGGTGTCCTTTGGGTGAAGCAGTCTCTGAGGGTGTTCTTTGGGTGAAGCAGTCTGAGGGTGTTCTGGGTGAAGCAGTCTCTGAGGGTGTCCTTTGGGTGAAACCGTCTCTGAGGGTGTTCTTTGGGTGAAGCAGTCTGAGGGTGCCCTTTGGGTGAAGCAGTCTGAGGGTGCCCTTTGGGTGAAGCAGTCTCTGATGGTGTTCTTTGGGTGAAGCAGTCTCTGAGGGTGTCCTTTGGGTGAAGCAGTCTCTGAGGGTGTTCTTTGGGTGAAGCAGTCTCTGAGGGTGTCCTTTGGGTGAAGCAGTCTCTGAGGGTGTTCTTTGGGTGAAGCGGTCTCTGATGGTGTTCTGGGTGAAGCAGTCTCTGAGGGTGTTCTTTGGGTGAAGCAGTCTGAGGGTGTTCTGGGTGAAGCAGTCTGAGGGTGTCCTTTGGGTGAAGCAGTCTCTGATGGTGTCCTTTGGGTGAAGCAGTCTCTGATGGTGTTCTTTGGGTGAAGCGGTCTTTGATGGTGTTCTGGGTGAAGCAGTCTGAGGGTGTCCTTTGGGTGAAGCAGTCTCTGAGGGTGTCCTTTGGGTGAAGCAGTCTCTGAGGGTGTTCTGGGTGAAGCAGTCTCTGAGGGTGTTCTGGGTGAAGCGGTCTCTGATGGTGTTCTGGGTGAAGCGGTCTCTGATGGTGTTCTGGGTGAAGCAGTCTCTGAGGGTGTCCTTTGGGTGAAGCAGTCTGAGGGTGTCCTTTGGGTGAAGCAGTCTCTGATGGTGTTCTTTGGGTGAAGCGGTCTCTGATGGTGTTCTGGGTGAAGCAGTCTCTGAGGGTGTCCTTTGGGTGAAGCAGTCACTGAGGGTGTTCTGGGTGAAGCAGTCTCTGAGGGTGTTCTTTGGGTGAAGCGGTCTCTGATGGTGTTCTGGGTGAAGCAGTCTGAGGGTGTCCTTTGGGTGAAGCAGTCACTGAGGGTGTTCTGGGTGAAGCGGTCTCTGATGGTGTTCTGGGTGAAGCGGTCTCTGATGGTGTTCTGGGTGAAGCAGTCTCTGAGGGTGTCCTTTGGCTGAAGCAGTCTCTGAGTCTCTGAGGGTGTCCTTTGGGTGAAGCAGTCTGAGGGTGTTCTGGGTGAAGCAGTCTCTGAGGGTGTTCTTTGGGTGAAGCGGTCTCTGATGGTGTTCTGGGTGAAGCAGTCTGAGGGTGTTCTGGGTGAAGCAGTCTCTGAGGGTGTCCTTTGGGTGAAGCAGTCTCTGAGGGTGTCCTTTGGGTGAAGCAGTCTCTGATGGTGTTCTTTGGGTGAAGCAGTCTGAGGGTGTTCTGGGTGAAGCAGTCTCTGAGGGTGTCCTTTGGGTGAAGCAGTCTCTGATGGTGTCCTTTGGGTGAAGCAGTCTCTGAGGGTGTTCTTTTTGGTGAAGCAGTCTGAGGGTGTTCTGGGTGAAGCAGTCTCTGAGGGTGTTCTTTGGGTGAAGCAGTCTCTGAGGGTGTCCTTTGGGTGAAGCAGTCTCTGAGGGTGTTCTTTGGGTGAAGCGGTCTCTGATGGTGTTCTGGGTGAAGCAGTCTCTGAGGGTGTTCTTTGGGTGAAGCAGTCTGAGGGTGTTCTGGGTGAAGCAGTCTCTGAGGGTGTCCTTTGGGTGAAGCAGTCTCTGTGGGTGTTCTGGGTGAAGCAGTCTCTGAGGGTGTCCTTTGGGTGAAGCAGTCTCTGAGGGTGTCCTTTGGGTGAAGCAGTCTCTGAGGGTGTTCTGGGTGAAGCAGTCTCTGATGGTGTTCTGGGTGAAGCAGTCTCTGAGGGTGTTCTTTGGGTGAAGCGGTCTCTGAGGGTGTTCTTTGGGTGAAGCAGTCTGAGGGTGTTCTGGGTGAAGCAGTCTCTGAGGATGTCCTTTGGGTGAAGCAGTCTCTGATGGTGTTCTGGGTGAAGCAGTCTCTGAGGGTGTTCTGGGTGAAGCAGTCTCTGATGGTGTTCTGGGTGAAGCAGTCTCTGAGGGTGTCCTTTGGGTGAAGCAGTCACTGAGGGTGTTCTGGGTGAAGCAGTTTCTGAGGGTGTTATTTGGGTGAAGCAGTCTCTGAGGGTGTTCTTTGGGTGAAGCAGTCTCTGAGGGTGTTCTTTGGGTGAAGCAGTCTCTGAGGGTGTCCTTTGGGTGAAGCAGTCTCTGATGGTGTTCTGGGTGAAGCAGTCTCTGAGGGTGTTCTGGGTGAAGCAGTCTCTGAGGGTGTTCTTTGGGTGAAGCAGTCTCTGAGGGTGTTCTTTGGGTGAAGAAGTCTCTGAGGGTGTCCTTTGGGTGAAGCAGTCTGAGGGTGTTCTGGGTGAAGCAGTCTCTGAGGGTGTCCTTTGGGTGAAGCAGTCTCTGAGGGTGTTCTTTGGGTGAAGCAGTCTCTGAGGGTGTCCTTTGGGTGAAGCAGTCTGAGGGTGTTCTGGGTGAAGCAGTCTCTGAGGGTGTTCTTTGGGTGAAGCAGTCTCTGAGGGTGTCCTTTGGGTGAAGCAGTCTGAGGGTGTCCTTTGGGTGAAGCAGTCTCTGAGGGTGTTCTTTGGGTGAAGCGGTCTCTGATGGTGTTCTGGGTGAAGCAGTCTGAGGGTGTTCTGGGTGAAGCAATCTCTGAGGGTGTCCTTTGGGTGAAGCAGTCTCTGAGGGTGTCCTTTGGGTGAAGCAGTCTGAGGGTGTTCTGGGTGAAGCAGTCTCTGAAGGTGTCCTTTGGGTGAAGCAGTCTCTGAGTGTCCTTTGGGTGAAGCAGTCTCTGAGGGTGTTCTTTGGGTGAAGCAGTCTCTGAGGGTGTTCTTTGGGTGACGCAGTCTCTGAGTGTCCTTTGGGTGAAGCAGTCTCTGAGTGTCCTTTGGGTGAAGCAGTCTCTGAGGGTGTTCTTTGGGTGAAGCAGTCTCTGAGGGTGTTCTTTGGGTGAAGCAGTGCACTGGAACGTCATGTTTGGAGAAGATCGGGGTGGTCCGTGGCGTAGTGGGCTGAGCAGGCACCCCATGTACAGAGGCTATAGTCCTCGCTGCAGCTGGCCCCGGTTCGAGTCTCGCATAGGACGGGCCTTTGCTGCATGTTGTTCCCCCTCTCTCTGCCCCCTGCTTCCTGTCCATGAAAGCCCCAAAAAATACTTTAAAACAAAAAAAAATAATAAATAAATGTTTGGAGAAGATCCTTCGAAGTTTCTCAGACACTCCTGCCACATATGGAATGACAGGATGTTTGCGCCTGTTCTTAGCTTCTCTAACAGTGTGGTTCTGTCCATTTGTCTTTGCTGATTTGACGAAGGCCCAGTTCACAGGTTTGAAGAGCTTTCTTTTAGTGCTGATGTTCCTTTTGTTTTCCCTCAGCCAGTTGCCCTTACTCAATCTCTGAGGAAGAGGAGATTTCTGGTTAAGACCCTTATGTTGATGCACTGCTTGTGCCAGAGGCTTTATAAAGAGATCAAACACACCACTGGAGCTCGGGAGGAAGAGCAGTCGCCTGCCAACTGGAAGGTCGGTGGTTAGTCTCCAGGCTTCCCCGGGCCAGAAGATGCTGAACCCCATGTTGCCTACGTTATATGAATGTGTGTTAATGTGTAGAAGAAATCCCTGTGTGGCCTCATTAGACTGAGACATGCTGTATGAGTGTGTGAATGAATGAGGGACGTAGTGTGAAAGTGCTATGCAAGTACAGCCCATTTTCCACAGCCTTGTCGAGTTGATCTCTGTCAACTGAATTTTTCTGTGAAACTATTTCCAATCTAGCTGTGGTATCATGTCTGTATACTTTGTACTGATTTACTGCCAAATCCAACTTGTTCTAAGACTACAGAGAAACTCCAGATTCTCCCAATCACGTGCTTTCTGTGCCTTGGTGCTTATTAGAAGAAGGCTTTGCTTTTATGACAGTATGCTGGGAACAAAGAAGTCCTGTAAAGATAAATCAGTGCATGGAGCTGCATCACAGCCCTCTGAATGAGATTCCCAGCCTTAGACTGTTATGCTAAAAAGTTGCATCACCTTTAAATGTAGAATGCTGAATATGTTGTTGTGTATATAGTACAAAATACTGCCTAACCTTATACTCTATATAAATGGTTATATGATCATAGAGTACCAATATCGTACAGAAAATGATGCTAAATCTATGATCATATGCAAAGATATTGAGATATGAAAGACTACATACTAATCCCTTCCCTATACTGACTGTGACCTTTCATAATATGTTGTCCCATGCTGAGAACGAGGGATGGATAACTCAAAACGAACGTAAATATATGACTATTGAATTCCCTTCTTTAGCTACATTTTATTTACTTCCCAAGGTGCATAAGCCTCCTTTTGACAACCCCCCGGGGCGACCTATTATTTCGGGCAATGGTACCCTTACTGAACTGGCATCTAAGTTTGTGGACTTTATGATTAAACCTTTTGTCAGGACTTTACCGTCATTTATTGAGGACACTGTGGATGTGTTGAACATCCTATCTAGGCTTGGGAATGTGAGGTCTCAATATCTCATCACAATGGATGTTGAGTCCCTTTATACTAATATCGACCATGAAGAGGGTTTACATGCATTAAAACATTTTCTGGCTGAAAGAAAGGACACTAGACCACCTTCAGACTTTATTGTGGACCTTACTGAGTTTATTATTTACAATAATGTTTTTGTGTTTACTGATGAGCTATACAAACAAAAAATAGGTGTTCCCATGGGTTGTTGCTTTTCACCCAACTACGCGTGTTTATATTTGGGGCTGTGGGAAAAACTTCATTTTTTCAACTCTACCAATCCTTTCCATCATTGCTTAACATGGTATGGTCGCTTTATTGATGACCTTTTATTTGTGTTTAATGGCACCGAGACTCAAGTTAAGGGGTTTCACCAATATCTTAATTCTATTAATCCCAATATCAAACTGTCCCTGGAGTACTCGCAATACAAAATTGATTTCTTAGACCTCACAATTTCTATTGACCAAGAAGGTAATCTGCACACCACCATCTTCAGAAAAAAGACATCTCGCAACACCATTCTTAGAGCCGATTCCTTTCACCCACAGCACCTTATTGATAACATCCCTTTTGGTCAGTTCCAGCGCTTACGCCGCATTTGCAATGATGAGGCGGAGTTTGAAAGACAGGCCAATGACATGACTGACCGCTTCAGGAAGAGAGCCTACAAGCCTGATACGGTGGTGATCGACTTGCGGAGCATAAATATGCTATACGCACTGAAAATGCTGACTACCAGATGGCCCAACATTTCCTACAAGCGCACAATAAGAATGACTCCTTGCTAAAAATTGCTTTGGAGCACATCAGGCCTTTAGATCAGGGGTCTCAAACTCAATTTACCTGGGGGCCACTGGAGGTAGAGTCTGGGTGAGGCTGGGCCGCATTAGGTTTTTTTTAGGCTCGGATAAAAACTTAATGTTATCAAATATAAGAAAAATAATTATCAATCAGTAAAAAATAAATAAAATGATAATAATGAAAACAATAATAATACAGCAGATATAGTAAAACTGAAGAAACCACATATGGTTGCTGATTAGAAAAATTTATTATTATTCACATTCACATGTATGTATTAACCCCTTCCTGAGTCTGGTTCTGCCAGAGGTTTCTTCCTGTTCAAAGGGAGTCGTTTCTCTCCACAGTCGCCTCAGGCACGCTCAGGCCGGGAGATTGGACCGAAAAAACAAAAAGTTTTCAGTGCAATCTGTTGGTTTTCTTAGCTAGGAAATTGTTTTTGAATTGGCTCTATATGAACGAATTGGATTATTTTATGAATTATGATTATTATTAATTAATTGAATTCCAATTGGCTTGAATTGGACTTACTATCTAAGTGCCTTGAGATGACATTTGTTGTATTTGGCGCTATATAAATAAAAATGAATTGAATTGAATTGAATTAACAGTGTCAGGTCTTGTGGTTGGGGGTGAAGGTGGGGAAGGTAGGACACGGATGCGGATTTCAAAATTAAAAGCTGATTTATTAACAAAAAACAAAGTTCAAACTAAAAGCGCGGCTGAGCCGGATTCAAAAACATAACTGAGAACAAAACAAACAAAGAACTGGGAAGGACATGGTATAAATAAACACTTAGCTTTACAAAGGGGACAACGAACGGGAATTAACTCAGACAGGTCAGGTATGATTGGCAATGATCTCACAAAGAACACAAAGGACTGAGAACTTAAATAGGGAGTGAGAGTGATTGGAGAGTGAGTGCAGCTGAGGGAAAAAACACAGGTGAAGTGAGTGAAACTAATGAACTGGTAAGTGAAGGGAAACTAAAACATGGCAAAACGAAACATGGACTAAGAACAAAAAACGTGACCTAAAACATGAAACTAAAAACAAGAGTCCATGGGTGTGACAAACAGTTCTTTAACCTTGAAAGGAACATTGTTCTGAACATGGCTTCTGCCTACTTCTTGCTGCTAGAGACCTGGCAGCGCTTCCTCTCGCATAGCTGAGCCACATTTGGCGTGAGGGAGGAAGCAGTTGAGACCCTCAGTAGGGCTTGAAGATGCTCATCAGTAAGTCTGGACCTGTACTTGGACTTATTGAAGTTCAAGGTAGAAAAGAGCTTTTCGCACAAGTATGTGCTCCCAAAAAGACACATGGTCCGCTTGAACACTCGGGAAAGCTCAGGGAAGCTGGGGGGCAATTCTCTCAAAAATTGCCCGAGCTTGTCTGCTTTTCCACACACATCCCTGAACTTGGCTTTGAGTTCAGAGTGGCACTGCAGATCAATGAGCTCCATTTGAAGCACAGGAGGGGCATCTTGCACATCAAATGAGAAGGGGTCCGCAAAAATTTGAAATGTGGCTCTGTGCCTCTTGAAGTCTGCAAATCTCTGATCAAATTCCTCCTGTAGCTTCAAAATGACATCAACATACTTCTCACCACTGAATGGTGTGCCTGCATCCATGAGTGCCTTGCATGCTGGGAAATGGCAAAGGTTTGTCTGAGAGAGCTGGACTTTCCAAAGCACAAGTTTGGCAGAGAATGCTCTCACGTTGTCAAAGGCAGCACTGACAAGTTGCCCCTGGCCTTGTAACTTCTTGTTCAGTACATTCAGCTCATGTGTGATATCAACAAGAAAAGCTAAATCCATGAGCCATTTGGGATCACTTAGCATGGGAACAGAACCCCCATCTTTCTCCATGAAGGCTTTCACTTCTTCTCTCAACTCAAAAAATCTCTTCAATTCAATTCATTTTTATTTATATAGCGCCAAATACAACAAATGTCATCTCAAGGCACTTAGATAGTAAGTCCAATTCAAGCCAATTGGAATTCAATTAATTAATAATAATCATAATTCATAAAATAATCCAATTCGTTCATATAGAGCCAATTCAAAAACAATTTCCTAGCTAAGGAAACCAACAGATTGCACTGAAAACTTTTTGTTTTTCGGTCCAATCTCCCGGCCTGAGCGTGCCTGAGGCGACTGTGGAGAGAAACGACTCCCTTTTAACAGGAAGAAACCTCTGGCAGAACCAGACTCAGGAAGGGTGGCCATCCGCCTCGACCAGCTGGGGTTTGAGAAGACAGAAAGGGGGGGGGGGCAGGGGGCCACCGCGACGGCGGCACTGTAACACCATTCAAAGGATATCTGTTGGAACAGGGAAACATGAGTTAATGACCACAATAATGTCACATATACATAAAGAGAGTAAAGTGAGGAAAGGTGTGACAGATGAGGCCCCCCAGCAGGCTGGGCCTATAGCAGCTTAACTATGGGATGTTTCAGGATCACCTGAGCCATCCCTAACTATAAGCTTTATCAAAAAGGAAAGTTTTAAGCCTGGTCTTAAAAGTGGAAAGGGTGTCTGCTTCCCGGACATTTACTGGCAGCTTATTCCACAATAGAGGGGCCTGATAACTGAAGGCTCTGCCTCCCATTCTACTTTTAGAAACTCTGGGAACCTCAAGTATATTACAATACGTTTCCCCTGCTGAGCCAGCGTACCTCAGTGAAGTAGAGCACATCCCCATATTCTGACTCCATTTCCACTAAAAAAGCACAAAACCTTCTGTGCTTTAAACCCCTGGATCTAATTTGGTTGATGCATTTTACAACGACAGACATCACGTTGTCAAACTTCAGGCACTTGCTGCAAAGAGCCTGCTGATGGATAATGCAGTGCAGAGCAATGGCCTCCTCCACATTCTCCTCTTCCAGTTTTTTTTGAACAAGTGCCACCAGTCCATTTTTCCTCCCTGTCATTGATGGCGTTCCATCGGTTGTTATTCCAACAAACTTCTTCCATGGCAAACCGGCATTCTCAATGGCATCACACAGCTGGTGAAATATCTCCTGAGCGGTGGTCTGGCCATGCATTGGATTTACTGTGAGCAACTCCTCCATCACTTTAAAATTGTCATCAACACCACGGACATAAATTGCGAGCTGGGCAGGATCAGTGATGTCTGTGGTCTCATCAAAAGCGACTGAGTATACACTGAAACATTTTGCTTCATCACACAGTTGATGATAAATGTCACTTGACAGGTCAGAAATGCGCTCTGCCACGGTGTTTGCAGAAAGGCTGATGTTGCTAAACTGACCTTTCTTTTCTGGACAGACAATACTTGCAGCCTGCAATATGCACTTTTTGACAAATTCACCGTCTGTGAAGGGCTTTCCTGCTTTAGCAATCATCTCACTAATCACATAGCTAGCTTCAACTGCTGCATTATTCTCTTTGGTTGCTTTCTTAAAGAAATCTTGTTGCTTCAGTAGACATGTTTTAAGATTAGCAACCTGGTTGGCTCTCTCATGTCCCTCATATTTAGCATACTCCTCAGCATGTCTTGTTGTGTAATGACGTCTCAAATTGTATTCCTTGTGAACTGCAACTTTCTCTGTGCAAATAAGACACGTTGGGATGCCCCTGTGCTCAACAAAGAAATACTGAATTTCCCACTTTTCCTGAAATTGTCTGTGCTCATCACCAACCTTTCTCTTCACTGCAGACTTTGAACAAGACATGTTTGGCCAGTAATAATGGCAGTGTAATAATATATAATTCCGTTTGGTGGCACTGTCGTGTTGGCTAGCGTTGCTGCGTCTGCTAGCGCGAGCGGTGTTGATGACGTCACGATTTCGTGCCGGTATAGTTTTTTTTTTTTTTTTTTTTAATAACTTTATTTGCAACAAAGCAGAATAACGACATATAAATGTGTACATAACGTCCAAAAAAAAGAAGCCAGCCAAGGGGAACATGAGGATAAGAATAATAATAAGAGAATGACAGTCACAAAACTCTTGCAAAAAGAAAACTATTGAACAAACTGACATATGTGCAAAGAAGTCTCATGTAAAAAAAAACAAACAAATAAAACAAAGACCACTTGGAGTCTCTGCCCTCTTCTTTGCCTTCACCTATCTGTCCCGTAGCTTCTTCCACACATTCTTACAGAACTCTCCATCTTTCCCCAAAGTTCTGCCCATCTCTGTGCAGCAGTTTTGGGAGTTTACGTGCTCCCTGTGCTGTTTCACTGCAGTTTCCTACAGGTGCCTGTACAAACGCACCTCCTGACTGAGCCTGGTCTCAAATTGGTCCATCCGGTTCGTCGTTCTCGGCGCAGCCAAGTTACAAAAATCGACTGGTGCACGACACCGCACTGCGCCGTCTTTTCAAAGCAAGCGCCAGGCCTGAAATGCCCTTTAGACGTCACGGTCCGCCACCGCCGTGACAGACGCGTCAACTATAACTCCGGCTTTAAAGTTTCCGTTTCAGTGTTAAGCTACACTCCCAGACGGGGATTAGCATGTTAACAGAAGGTGATGAATCGATTCATCACCTTCTGTTAACATGCTAACAGACAGTGTTCGAACTATGCCGAGATTTTCGGGGGGTCCCATTTATTTCTGGGGAGGTTGTTTGCTCTTGCGCTTGACTCAGAGCGCGGATCTCGAAAACACATGAGAAGTCCACATACAGAATCATACGCGGACAGCACAGCTTTATGCCAATTACGCGCAGGCTCCACACCTCCACACACGCATCACGTCTGCAATCATAACTCACCAGGGGAAACCATATCCGTTGGCATGCTCAAAAACAACATCGCCTCAACAATAATACCACACGCAAGAAAAACACAACATAGGGCTACTCAACACATCCACTAAAGATCACTGGAAATCATGTTCACATCGGCATACACAATAAAACAACCAATCTTGCATGGCAACAGGTGAGAGAGGGCCATGGACGTGGACTCACCCACCGGCAGATAGCTCCATGCTGCCTGCTCGATCCTGCTGCATGCTGACCGTGGGTCCGGCGTTCCCAGTAATGCAGGTGGTTGCGGACGCTTGTCCACTGTCATCTGCTGACTGAACATCTCGTTGTTCCTCGGAACTTTTGCTTTTCTTAAAAAATCCAAAATTGGAAAGAGTGCCTTGCTGTCGTTTAGCCATTGCTAACGCTGACCACTTGCACTTACTTGATCTGACTGAAGATGGAATGATTAAAAAAAACACTTTCTCAAACTTCGGCCACACCCACAACATACATTGTATCAAAACGAGCGTGGGAAAGAGGCACAACCACACAAACAGGCCTAGAAATAGAATTTGTGAGAAATTATAGGGATAGACTGTGTTGGCAGTATGCAGCCGTTGTCATGTCTCTTAATTTTTATCTTTGATGTAAACACAACACTTCGGATATGCAAATAGTTCCCGTTACACACGATTTCAATATCAATAAAACACATTTTTGCCAATATTTTAGAGACCCCCCAACATTTCCCAAATCATGTTTTCGGGGGTCTCGTGTCAGTTTCAGGGGGTTCGGGTTGCTTTATTTTTAACCTACAGAAATAAAATGCAGATGATGGCGCGTTCAGCCTACCTCCACATGTCTTTTACAGTCATTATATCCGCCGTGGGCAATACTGAAGTCACTATTCCATACAGTGCACCTCGCCACGGTGTCATCATTCTTCACCTTCACTAGACATGGATATACTTTAGTATATTCTGCTGTAAAATGAGTCTTATATTTTCGTTTTTTACTCGAGGATTCACCCTCTGCCATTTGGCAGGATGCACATTTTTGAGTGGTAACTTAGGTGACTGTCGGAGAGTAAATCGAAGCCCTCCCACACCGAACGTTATTGGCTTATTTAGCTGACTAAACCCATCAGCGCGCCCTCTGACAAGCGCTCGTTGAACAGAGCATCGCTTTGGACAGATATGCACAGGTTTCACAAGCAACCTCTCCCCACACCCCTCTCTCTCGTGCCTGCGCAGTCGAAACGCGCATGGTGTCAACTCGGCAATACAGTATTGCCGAGTTGAACCAGCCCCGCACACAACCATTCATATTAAAATCGCGGGCCACACTAACATTAAATTTCATATTAAGGCGAGGGCCACAAACTATCCTCCCGCGGGCCGCAGTTGGCCCGCGGGCCGCGAGTGTGAGACCTCTGCTTTAGATAGAGGCGGTGACCGGATCCGCAGGCTCAACCAACGTGAGACGTTTTGGATCCACCAGTTAGATGCGCTTAGGTATCCAGGCCTTAATGAAGATATCGAGTTTAAATGTTTTTTATGATATTTTGTCTGTATGTTGTATTGATGTCATTATCTGCCCATTTGTTATTTTGTTATTTAGAATATCTAAGGGGTCTATTGTTTTGTCATGCTGTAACTTTGACAACAATTATTGTATTGTGATTTAGCCCCCCCCCCCCTCTATGATAGGTGCGCCTTAAGCCTGATTCTTACTCCGCGCAACTGTTCTGGCTCGAGAACCATTAATGACGTCATTGAAAGCGCCAGCCCCTTCACAGTTCCTTCAGCTCATAAGCGCAGTTTGCGCCGAGTATGCGTCACATTTGCAGTTCTCTCCAGACCAGCGGGCGTCACTGTTGAGGAAACAAGCTGAAGAACCGGACGAAGAAAAGCATACGAAGAAAGCATACACAATGCCACCTGTGGTGTCACGTCAGCAGAGGCTGGCACATCTGATGCGGATGCGAAATGAATTTACTCTGGGTGTAGAACGGTATATGTATCTCAGAGCTAAGCGGCTGCGGCAAAAACAGAATGCACGGATGGATTTCCATGTTTTCTTCACCTCCACCACCGACTGCCCCAGATGCCTGCCGATTTCCCCCCAGGAATTCGACACTGCCGTGTTGTCCCAGTGTAACTTCATAGACGTGCCGTACAGATGTTTGTAGAGGCGCACCCTCTTGGTCACCGCGGTCTCTGCAGTGTTCATGTTTCCTTTCTCTTGGTCAGCTGTTTCCGGTTGAGCTCGCGCGAAGTCAGAAAAAAAGTTGCGACGGGGGGCGTGGCGGAATTTTGGGTCACGTGACCGTTTGCGCCATTTGCGACCAGCTAGTAAGAATGGGTCAAAGCGAGGTTGCGCCGAGTAAGAATCAGGCTTTACTCTCCCAATTGTATTGGTGACACAGTAATTATACACCTGATCCAGGGGTGGGGTTAAACCGTTTTAACTGTTGTTCATTCTTTGTCTTCTGCTTTGCCCTGATGAAGACCACGGAAGTGGTTGAAACATGTTGGCATTTTATTATGATTAGCCAAAGTCAATAAAGGCTTTTTATTTAATACCTTCTTCCTGTTCTACTTTTGAGTGCCTGGGACTTATTTCTTTTCTGATATTGAGATTCATATTGACAGTAGTTGTATAAACGGTAAATATAAAACACAGACTGTGTAGTTGTGTAAATTATAATATGGATTACTAAAAGTATAGTCACATACACTGTATTCCCAAAAGTATTGGCTCATCTGCCTTTACACATATGAACTTAAGTGACCTCCCATCCTTAATCCAGAGGCTTTATTCTGACGTTGGCCCACCCTTTTTTCACTCCAGAGAACGCGTCTCCACTGCTGTAGAGTCCAGCGGCGGCGTCCTTTACAAGCTGCATCCGAAGCTTACCACCGCTGCATCCGAAGCTTACCACCGCTGCATCCGACGCTTTACACCGCTGCATCCAACGCTTTACACCGCTGCATCCGAACCTTTACACCGCTGCATCCGACGCTTTACACCGCTGCATCCGAACCTTTACACCGCTGCATCCGACGCTTTACACCGCTGCATCCGAACCTTTACACCGCTGCATCCAACGCTTTACACCGCTGCATCCGAACCTTTACACCGCTGCATCCGACGCTTTACACCGCTGCATCCGAACCTTTACACCGCTGCATCCGACGCTTTACACCGCTGCATCCGAACCTTTACACCGCTGCATCCGACGCTTTACACCGCTGCATCCGAACCTTTACACCGCTGCATCCGACGCTTTACACCGCTGCATCCAACGCTTTACACCGCTGCATCCGAACCTTTACACCGCTGCATCCGACGCTTTACACCGCTGCATCCGAACCTTTACACCGCTGCATCCGACGCTTTACACCGCTGCATCCGAACCTTTACACCGCTGCATCCGACGCTTTACACCGCTGCATCCGAACCTTTACACCGCTGCATCCAACGCTTTACACCGCTGCATCCGAACCTTTACACCGCTGCATCCGAACCTTTACACCGCTGCATCCGACGCTTTACACCGCTGCATCCGACGCTTTACACCGCTGCATCCGAACCTTTACACCGCTGCATCCGACGCTTTGCACCGCTGCATCCGAACCTTTACACCGCTGCATCCGAACCTTTACACCGCTGCATCCGAACCTTTACACCGCTGCATCCGAACCTTTGCACCGCTGCATCCGACGCTTTACACCGCTGCATCCGACGCTTTGCACCGCTGCATCCGACGCTTTACACCGCTGCATCCAACGCTGCAACAGTGTACACAGAGTACAGAGTACAGTGTACACAGAGTACAGAGTGCACAGAGTACAGAGTGCACAGAGTACAGAGTGCACAGAGTACAGAGTGCATAGAGTACACGGTGTACACAGAGTACACGGTGTACACAGAGTACAGAGTGCACAGAGTACAGAGTGCACACGGTGTACACGGAGTACACGGAGTACACGGTGCACAGAGTACACGGTGCACAGAGTACACGGTGTACACAGAGTACAGAGTGCGCAGAGTACACGGTGTACACAGAGTACAGAGTGCGCAGAGTACAGAGTGCGCAGAGTACAGAGTGCACAGAGTACACAGAGTACAGTGTACACAGAGTACCCTTACAGAGCGGGGCCTGGCTGGCACACTCTCATCTCTGGCTGCTTTTCCTTTTCTTTCCTTGTTGCCGGCAACCATCCAGTTGCATCTCTGGTCTTTAAAGATGAACTGAAACGAATGTTCATCTATCATTCAAATGAAATTTTTGTCTTTTTCTAAAACCATCAATCCAACTTGAACTAAATTTTCCGGGCATAACTTGTTAAAACGGCCATTTAAAAGTGTGAATTATATGGCCTTTGGTGCGAAATTGGCCACGTGACCGTGACGTCATAGGGTTGACTCCCTTATTTGCTAGTATGGCTGGCTGCGATAATAACATACATTTGATGGACCTATATCTCATAAAGGAACCAAAATTCTGATACAAACATCAGCAGGTCGAAAGAACACACCTCTAACATTATGTGGAAAAACTTTCGTTGAATTTAAGCCACACAAATCGATTTAATATCTATATTGTAGAGGCTTCTCTGCACCTCCCGTATGGAAATGAAAGAAAGTTACCATTTTCGGTACAGGATCGGCAGGCACAAAACAGCCATCGCTCCTACTACACGCTGATTATTATTAAGATGTTATCAATCAAATGACACAATAGTGTATGTTTGCTGTGGTAAACTGGAAAAGATTTGAACATGCCGGTTTGGCAGATATGGCATTCTGCTGCGCTGTCTTTGACACGTTGAAACCTAACGAAGTGGCACTTTGAAATCCAGCCACTTAAAAAAAACATATGTGATAATAACATGGTTTTAATGTAAGCTTAATAAACAATGGCGTTATCCCCATTATTATGCCGACAATTTTGAGGTTTTGGTACGATTGTTTGACATTTTCCATCTGACAACACTGTGCAGCTAGGCTTAGTACTAGGGTGCTAGACTACAAGGTAATGTCAGAGAGTTTAGAAGAGGAATAGAATCTAAATAGCATACTGTCATCTCTGGTAATGTGGCGGTCAGACTCACCTGTCTTCGCGCCCGAGCAGTAGTTCTAGCAGGGACAGTCTCCGTCGGCACACCAGGTCCAGCGATGTCAATAGTTGGAACAGCTTCAGCTAAAAGACGTCTCCTATTCCCAACCATTCCCGCGATCTCCACATTTTTAGTGAAACAGTTGTGATGGAAATGTACGGAGCACAACACGGATGTTGAGGACACTTCAAAATCACGACGATGCCTCCGTACAAACTGTATCCACCGTGCTCTTGTCTTTGCCTTCTCCTTGTCAGCCTCAGTTCCAGTATTTTTTAGTTTGGGAAACATGTGCAGAGAGATGGCTTCAGTGAAGCTGCTATTTTTGCAACTAACACCATTTGGCCCTCCAGCAACACAATATTTTCCACCGTGCTTTGATGTCTTAGCCATAGACGCCGCCATTACAGTTAGACTACTAGAACTTCTGTGCCAACCCTATGACGTCACGCATAAAAAAATGAATTCGCACAAGAAGACAAAATGTGGCTCCTTTAGAGCCCGTTTTAACATGACTTCCCGGATAAATTATTATCCAGACAATATCTCATTTTAATCGCAAGGCTTGGAACCTTTAGAATCAGCAGCAAAAACTGTGAAATTCCAACAATTAAATTAAGTCCTTTAATGGAAGGCTGCAGAGCCAGCAGTGAGCCACTGAAGCAGCCTCTCCATGACACATGTAACACATGTCAACACTAGCATACTGCTAATATCTGAAGGTGGGGGGGCTTGTGTTGAATGAGGAGTGCAGCGTGGGTGAAAGACTGCTTTGCTGGGCCTGACATCATGTCACATCATGTGCTAAAGCTACATGTTGGTTGTATCTGCTGAAATCTTTGAAGAAGCTCATTCATTTGTGTGATTATCTTTGTTGTCTTAGACATGCTGGACTTCAAACGGAGAAGAACGGAGCGTATTCGCAAGGAGAGAATTGACTCTCCTTTAAGCAGTGACATGGAGAACCGTAGAAGACCTCGGGCCAACAGCCAATCAGATACCATCCGAAGGGGAAGGGGCCGACCCAAAACAGTGGGACTGAAGAAACAGGAGGAAGAAAAAGGTAAAAGAAAAAGGAATGAATGCATAGACATGAAGCCACTGATATATCCAGCAGTCTGAGATGATGAGCTCAGACCGTGGATGAGGGTTCTGGTAGAACGTGACCCAGCAGACAGTCTTTTGGAGCTCTTTTTACCCTGAAATGAATTGATGTGAGTGTTTCTGTCCCATTTGAAATGAATAACCAAATACAGGACAGACTGGCCCAGAATTAGTGTGATATTTACAGCTTTTTGCATCAGCTACCAAAGGCAGTAAAGTAGCCAAATGAATTTTTCTCACAGGCTATACAACTGGATCATGCATTTTTCCACTTAATGTAACTATATCCACGAGTTAACTGTGCACTTATGAGTAGATAACATGAGAGCACACTATCAAAGCAACCTTCTGCAATAAGAATGTTGAGCTGTCAGCACGAAGCCTTTATATCTCCTGAGTGTGATCATGATAACTGTGTGTGCTGCGAACGCTGTCCCAGCCTGCGATGCCTCAACTCTCTCACAAGTAGACTGCAGACACAGCACCCTCTGCTCCTCCGCCTGCTCCTCCTGGTCCTCCTCCTGGTCCCCCTCCTGCTCCTCCACCTGGTCCTCCTCCTGGTCCCCCTCCTGGTCCCCCTCCTGGTCCTCCTCCTGGTCCTCCTCCTGGTCCCCCTCCTGCTCCTCCACCTGGTCCCCATCCTGCTCCTCCACCTGGTCCCCATCCTGGTGGTCCTCCTGGTCCTCCTCCTGGTCCCCCTCCTGGTCCCCCTCCTGGTCCTCCTCCTGGTCCTCCTCCTGGTCCCCCTCCTGGTCCTGCTCCTGGTTCCCCTCCTGGTCCTCCTTCTGGTCCCCCTCCTGGTCCTCCTCCTGGTCCTGCTCCTGGTTCCCCTCCTGGTCCCCCTCCTGGTCTCCCTCCTGGTCCTCCTCCTGGTCCTCCTCCTGGTCCTTCTGGTCCTCCTCCTGGTCCCCCTCCTGCTCCTCCACCTGGTCCCCATCCTGGTCCTCCTCCTGGTCCCCCTCCTGGTCCCCCTCCTGGTCCTCCTCCTGGTCCCCCTCCTGGTCCCCCTCCTGCTCCTCCACCTGGTCCCCATCCTGCTCCTCCACCTGGTCCTCCTCCTGGTCCTCCTCCTGGTCCCCCTCCTGGTCCTCCTCCTGGTCCCCCTCCTGGCCCCCCTCCTGGTCCTCCTCCTGGTCCTCCTCCTGGTCCCCCTCCTGGTCCTGCTCCTGGTTCCCCTCCTGGTCCTCCTCCTGGTCCCCCTCCTGGTCCTCCTCCTGGTCCCGCTCCTGGTTCCCCTCCTGGTCCCCCTCCTGGTCTCCCTCCTGGTCCTCCTCCTGGTCCTTCTGGTCCTCCTCCTGGTCCCCCTCCTGCTCCTCCACCTGGTCCCCATCCTGGTCCCCCTCCTGGTCCTCCTCCTGGTCCCCCTCCTGGTCCCCCTCCTGCTCCTCCACCTGGTCCCCATCCTGCTCCTCCACCTGGTCCCCATCCTGGTCCTCCTCCTGGTCCCCCTCCTGGTCCTCCTCCTGGTCCTTCTGGTCCTCCTCCTGGTCCCCCTCCTGGTCCTTCTGGTCCTCCTCCTGGTCCCCCTCCTGGTCCTCCTCCTGGTCCTTCTGGTCCTCCTCCTGGTCCCCCTCCTGGTCCTCCTCCTGGTCCTCCTCCTGGTCCCCCTCCTGGTCCTTCTGGTACTCCTCCTGGTCCCCCTCCTGGTCCTCCTCCTGGTCCTCCTCCTGGTCCCCCTCCTGCTCCTCTTCCTGGTCCCCCTCCTGGTCCTTCTGGTCCTCCTCCTGGTCCCCCTCCACCCGTTATGTCACCTTATCACCTCTGCCTTGTCAGGAAAGATCAGATCTCAGTCTGATGGAGGCTTTCAACTCAGTTGTGTCTCGTCTTTCTTGTGGCGAGGACATTGAAAGTAGACAGTAGTTTGTCCTACAGCAAGCCATGGCTCAACCCAAGCATAAAGGTTCTCTTCAAGGAGGAAAATATGGCCTCTAAATGAGGAGATGAGGAGGAGCTGAGGGGAAGGATTAAGCCTGCTTTATAGTCGGTAACGCAACGCAAGCCCTTGCGCGGTTGCAAGCCCCCCCCTTGCGTGCTTGCGTGTGTCACCTCAATTTTCTAAACTTTACGCAAGCGCAAGCCACTGGCTGTGTTCGAAACCGCCTACTACTTGAAAATGGCATACTCATCGATCTGACAGTATGCAGAGCGTTTACACACAGTGCACTTCACTCCTGCCCGAGCCGAAATCAGCCGGCCTGAAAAGCTGATTTCGCTTAAGCTATAAACTCTGTAAATATATAACTTTAGCAATATTTGAAACATTTTCAGGTGAGAAAGTAGTCGTTTAGACCCCCAAGGTGTTGAAAATCTGACAAAATACCGGCTATTTACAAGAAGAAGAAGAAGCATGAATCCAGTTGAAGAGGTCCTGGCGGTGAATTTCCTTTCATCGTAGTAGGCTTGTCATTGAAAAAACCCGCTACTCCACCTACTGTCCTGGCGGTGAATCGCCACGCAGCACACGCAACCGCCGGCAAAGCAAAATGAAGCAAGCGCAAGGGCAGTTAAAAGAGGCATAAATCAGCCTTCAGCTGCACCTTTTACACTGCATGCACCTTCCAGCTTGATTAGTGTTTTCCTGGAGAGGACAGCAGAGGATCGGGAGGTTAAGTGGTGGTCCAGCAGTAGTTCCCACAGCTCTGGGTAAAACAGTTGGCTAAATGAACAGATGTGAATGTCCTGAACTTGTTCGTTTTGCCTAAAGGGTTTTGAAATGATTTTGGTTTTGTGTTTACAGAGAAGCAAGAGAAGGAAGTGGACATTTATGCCAGTCTCTCTGATGAGAAGGCTTTTGTGTTTTCTGTGGCTTTGGCTGAGATCAACCGTAAGATCCTGGGTCAGAAACTCATCCTATAGAGTAAAGCCTTAACCCCCAAGAAAGCGAGAGCAGAGGACAAAACAGCTGGTAAGAGGATGACCAAAGACAGCACAACTGGCTGGAGCTGAACTTTGACATGCATGTGCTTCACTTTCCGAAAACTAAGTGACATTTCATCTGTGGCATCTTAAATGTACATATGTTCAGATATACTGTATGTCAGGACAGAAAGGTTTGACCCACATTGTTGTTGATGTAACCGTTGAAAAAAGGCTGATGTCATTTTCGGACAATTCTGTTGATTCAGACAAGATGCAGGCTGCTTCGTTTAGTACATTCAGGAGGATGAGAGAATAAAGAATTGCTTCTTGAAATAAATGTTCTATCAATGTAACATCATCACTTAGCCTTATTCTATGTGTTACATACATGTTTTCTAACCAGCTGGGTCCAAAACTTCAGGGCCATTACAGCCCTTCATCTGCGAAATGTGGGACGTTAAGCCAAAGCGTGACGATGAGCCTGTAAACTAAAGAGACCGTAATGTGAGCATTATGAGTGGCCAAGCAGCAGTGTGGTGTGTTCCCACATGTTGATTAATCATCCTTTCTTTGTTCCTCAGAGGGGCAGCAGAGGGGAGGCAGAGGGGCAGCAGAGGGGCAGCAGAGGGGCAGCAGAGGGGCAGCAGAGGGGCAGCAGAGGGGAGGCAGAGGGGCGGCAGGGGGGCGGCAGGGGGGAGGCAGGGGGGAGGCAGAGGGGCAGCAGAGGGGAGGCAGAGGGGAGGCAGAGGGGCGGCAGGGGGGGGGGCAGGGGGGAGGCAGAGGGGAGGCAGAGGGGCGGCAGGGGGGAGGCAGGGGGGGGGCAGAGGGGCAGCAGAGGGGAGGCAGAGGGGAGGCAGAGGGGCGGCAGGGGGGGGGGCAGGGGGGAGGCAGAGGGGAGGCAGAGGGGCGGCAGGGGGGAGGCAGGGGGGGGGCAGGGGGGCGGCAGGGGGGAGGGCAGAGGGGAGGCAGGGGGAGGCAGGGGGGGGGCAGGGGGGCAGGCAGGGGGGCGGCAGGGGGAGGTGGGGGGGCAGGGGGGGGGGGGGGGCAGGGGGGAGGCAGAGGGGAGGCAGGGGGGAGGCAGGGGGGCGGCAGAGGGGCGGCAGGGGGAGGTGGGGGGGCAGGGGGGAGGCAGAGGGGCAGCAGAGGGGAGGCGGCAGAGGGGAGGCAGAGGGGCGGCAGGGGGGAGGCAGGGGGGCGGCAGGGGGAGGCAGGGGGGGGGCAGGGGGGAGGCAGAGGGGCAGCAGAGGGGAGGCGGCAGAGGGGCGGCAGGGGGAGGCAGAGGGGCGGCAGGGGGGAGGCAGAGGGGCGGCAGAGGGGCGGCAGGGGGGCGGCAGAGGGGGAGGCAGGGGGGCGGCAGAGGGGGCGGCAGAGGGGAGGCAGAGGGGAGGCAGGGGGGCGGCAGAGGGGAGGCAGAGGGGAGGCAGAGGGGAGGCAGAAATACAGAAATAAGAATAAGGCTCCTGTCACACATGCTTTGTTTTTCATTCATTGGGTGGCAACTCAATATACAGCATGTCCTCAACAGCTGAGAGCCTTTCTAATTCTCATTATAAGTAGTCATTATAAGAAACTGTCAGTTTTATGGTGATACAGGTTCTTCATCCTCTGAGCCAAACTATTTACATGGCAGTTTCCTACCGACAGCATTGCTATGATGCTGCGTCACAGTTGGTGCTAACACAGAAGCTACAAAGCACACTTTATCGTATTATTGATCATCATTGATGGTTTACTCCACATCACCCAAGGTCTCCAAAGGATGTCTCTATCCCAGACAGGACTCCAGCGACCACCATCAACCGAGAAACGCAGGGCCCCCCCTCCTCCTCCTCCTCCTCCTCCTCCTCCTCCTCCTCCTCTGTCCTGGCAGAGCAGGACACAGGGGGATGTGCAGGATGTTCAAGGAGCAGCAGAACACCCAGAGTTCAGAACAAAGATACCATGCCATGATGTGTTCAGGGTCCCTGCTATAGAAGTCCGACTTCTGACAGCTGTTCTGAGAACAAGCTGGGACCCAATAGGATTCCTGTATTAGTTAGTGAAAGAACCTGCTGGGTGAATCCATCTAATCTGTTAACGGTACCACGTACAACTCAGAATACAACAGAGACCAGTGTAAACTCCACAAAGCTAGCCTTACTTAATATTAGATCTCTGTCCAATAAGTCACTGTTAGTTAATGACTTCTTAATTTCACACAATTTAGATTTTCTTTTTCTGACAGAAACATGGTTAACAGAGAGCACAAGTGCTACTGTTCTTAATGAAGCAGCCCCCCCAAACTTTAGTTTTATGGATAAATACCGAAATGGGAGGAAAGGTGGGGGGGAGGCTGCCTTATTTAAAGATACATTCCAGTGTAAAGAGATCTCATTTGGTGATTTCACTTCTTTTGAATATCTGAGTTTTATTTTAAAGGGTGTTCCTAAAATCCTGTTAATCATTTACAGATCTCCAGGATACTGTGCAAGTTTTATTGATGATTTTTCTGAATTATTGTCTGTTATTTCGACTGATTTTAACCATTTTATCTTGACCGGGGATTTTAACATTCACATGGATAATATGACGGATGGTACTGCCAAATAATTTTCTTCTGTGCTGGACATGTTTGGTTTGTGGCAGCATGTAACAGAACCTACCCACCTTCCAGGTCACATTCTGGACCTGCTCATTTCTAAAGGTGTTGACATTTCTTCTGTTGTGGTTACTGATTTGGCCTTGTCTGACCATTTTTGCATTTTATTTGATTTACATATTACTCAGAATGTTCAAACAACCAGCTTCTCAGTTAAGAAGAGGTATATCAATGAGAAAACAAGTGCTCAGTTTAGGGAGGCCATAGTTATGTTACCAACAATGAGCGCAGAGTCGGTTGAAGGAATGCTGGATCATTTTAACTTGAAAATTTTGAATGTAATGGAAGCTGTTGCACCGATAAGAATCAAGAGCACCTTGATCAAACAGAAAACCCCATGGAGAAACACCACTACGGTCAAAAACCTGAAAAGAGAATGCAGGAAAGCTGAACGTAAATGGAGGAAAACAAAGCTTCAGATTCACTATGAGCTGTACAAAGAAAGCCTGCGTAGTTATAACAATGAGCTGTGCAAGGCCAGACAGCTGCATTTATCTGAAATGATTAATAAGAATGTCAACAAGTCTCGAACTCTGTTTGCTATGGTGGAAAAACTCACAAATCCTCCTAAACAGTCAAACCCAGACCTCCTCTCCACAGAGAAATGCAACGAATTTGCCAACTTTTTTTGCCAAAAAATCAAAACAATTAGACAAAACATTCAACTAATCTGTGTCCAAAACTTAGAAATAACTCTGACGTTATGTCACAATTTAATATTGTAGATTTAAAAATCCTAGAGGAAACAGTTAGGCAGCTGAAATCAACAACTTGTTCTCTGGACATAATACCATCCGACTTTTTAAAAACTGTTTTTACCTCAGTAGAAAGTGATCTCCTACGAATAGTTAACAGCTCACTGCATCAGGCCTAACTGGTTCAGGTCCTACTTAGAAGGCCGGAGTTATTTTGCTACAATTGGCAGCTATGAATCTGAGCGAGTGGCCATGACTTGTGGAGTCCCCCAGGGGTCAATTCTTGTACCTCTTCTGTTTAACTTGTATATGCTCCCTTTGGGTCAGATATTGCAGAATTTTAACATCAGTTATCACAGTTATGCAGACGATACACAACTTTATGTGTCTCTGTCACCGGACGACTGCAGCCCAGCAGACGTACTGTGTCAGTGTCTGGAGGAAGTAAACACCTGGATGAGAGAGAATTTTCTACAATTAAATGAAGACAAAACTGAGATCATTCTGTTTGGGAGCAAAGAGAAGAGGGTCAGCGTTGGTAAATATCTTGAGACTCGGGACCTTACAATCACTGACCAAGTTGGTAACCTCGGAGTGTTGATAGACTCAGATCTGACTTTCAGCAGCCACATCAAAGCTGTCACCAAGGCAGCTTTTTACCATCTCAGAAACATCAACAGAATTAAAGGTTTCCTCTCCCAAAAAGACCAGGAGAAACTCATCCATGCATTCATCTCCAGTAGACTCCATTACTGTAACGCTCTTTTAACTGGACTTCCCAAAAAGAGCATTAAACATCTGCAGCTCATCCAGAACGCTGCTGCTGGAGTTTTAATACATCTGTGATCTGTTCAGAGAATATAAAGCCAGCAGAGCTCTTAGATCCAAGGACTCAGGTCAGCTGGTCCAGTCCAGAGTCCAGACTAAACATGGAGAAGCAGCATTTAGCTGTTATGCTGCAAACAAGTGGAACAAACTGCCAGTGGAGATTAAACTTTCACCAAATGTAGACATTTTTAAATCCAGGTTAAAGACATTTCTGTTCTCATGTGTCTATGCATGAAATCTGCACGCTATCTTTGAACTTATCTAGACTGTTGCTTTCTTTTTAAATTCATTTAAATGATTTTATTTGTTACTCTTTATATTCTTTTATGTATTTTTAATGCTTCTTCCAGTCCCTGCTGCAATGCTTTCATTTTATGTAAAGCACTTTGTATTGTTTTGTACATGAAATGTGCTATACAAATAAATTTGACTTTGACTTTGATAGTGTGATAATAATAGTAAAACATCTGAGATCTCCACAAAGACCTTAAACTGACCCACTTTCATGAAATCAGATTCATTCATTAATATCTGGAGCGAGATTAAGTTCTACATTTTTCATAATTGCTTCATCCTGCATGAGGGCTGGAGGCTGGGTACGTCTGGAGGCGGGGTACAATGTGTTAATAGGTAGCGGAGTGGTCATCAGCAAATATGTAGGCCGCCTGGCACATGTGGGTGCTCGGGAATCAGTCCACAGCACCCTGTAAGTCTGTATTAAAACACAGCTTCTTGAAAGATATAGCATTCTGAAGCAAAGATTGTTCAGTTCACACACAAACAGCCAGATTTCCTCCTGCAGTATAGTTTTCTGAGGAGGAGCCTAATGTTTGAACCTCCTTTAAGAACCTTCTGTGGAAAAAAGTTAGTTACCGTATATTCTTTTTGATCACCGTTGTTCAGTCAACAAAACACAGATGGACCAAGCAGAACGGCGATTCTACTCCACAACTCAGGTTGTCGGACTTATCTACTCCATAAATCATGGGCTGAAATGCATGAACAGCGATTGTTCATGTCACCCATGTATTTCATCCAATTCTTTGATGGGTAACTTTATGCGGCCCTGCAGTTGAATGTTGACAACAGAGGGAATAAAAAAAACACGTCTTATTGCTAACTACACACACCATTTCCAGAAGTGATGTGTGGTTGGGAAGTTTTGTAAAATGAACAAAAACTTAAGTCTTTGATCTGCTCATTTGCTTGAGCCTTTGTTTAACAGACGCAAGTACAAAGGAAATAATTTTCAGTGCCTTCACTAACAACCTGCACTGGAGTTTGATAACAGAAAAGAAATCTAGAACTGGGGCTGCACGGTGGTGTGGTGGTCAGCACCGTCAGCTCACAGCAGAGGGTTCCTGGTTTGGATCCCGGCTGGTTCTTTCTGTGTGGAGTCTGCATGTTCTGCTCGTGTATGTTTGGGTTCTCTCCGGGTACTCCGGCTTCCTCCCACCGCACAAAAGCATGCATGTGAGGTTAACTGGTGACTCTAAAGGATGTTCTCAGAGAAAGGTTTAAAGCCAGAATCTGTGATGGTGGGGGTGGGGCATCAGGGTCCATGGCATGGATGGCTTCATATGTGTGAAGGTACCACTGATGCAGATGTGGATGTTGGACTTCTGGAGAGACAGATGCTGCCATCAAGGTGACGTCTTTTGCAACAATTCCCAAACCATTAAAGGCAAGCTGATGGAACACAATGGTAAAATAAAAAATAAGGTTTACAATTATTTAAAATACACTGGTTCGTTCTAAATGTCTGTTAACTAAAGGTTATATATAAAGGTCAAATATACTGTATACTAACTTTATTTCATGCAACTTCATTCACTTTCTGTTGTGTTGAAAAAAGTTAACCATCTAATTAAAGCTGATGGTCTGATAATTTATCATAATCAGTTATGATTTAATCATAGCGCAGGAACCAAAACAAAGAGATATTCTGCTTTTGTAGCATTTATTCTTTGAATAAGACGATACAGGATACAAATGTGACATAGGAAGAGGCTGCAGAGCAGAGCATGTCTCCTACAGCATTTACATTTAATTCATACATGTTCCAGAAGTGAGTGATGGTCAACATTTATCATCTTGGCAAAGTGATGAGTGTAATTCTGATGCGTTGCTGCTCCATCTCTGAAGATAGCTGATTGTCTGCGTTAGCTTTCCACATCTTGTAGGTCTCTGTGTGCCTTCATGTACATTAGTGTACCTGAATCTGCTCACTCTTCTTCTTCTATCTCATATAATTCTCCTTTAACTTTGGGCAGGAAACTATCCAACCACTTCTTTATCAAGATATTTTTGTGAACATGCAGCAAAACAATTCATCAACATTAAATAACAAAAATACATTTTGTTTTTACATTTTCATATAAAAACAAAACTGTCCAATGACATAAACCTCAAACAGTATTTTGAATAGTTAACGTCCAGAATGGAGATCCAACAGCCTTCAGTTAAAAAGCAGAATCCATCTTTCTGTGTGGTACTTCAGCCAGCTTGGATTCGTCAGTGGGAGCAGATCTGAGGTCAGACTTCTGTTGATTTGGCACGTTTCCTTTCTCTTCATTGAAAAATGACATACAAGAAAATGAGTTGAAGAGTGTGGTGATGAGCCACAGACTTAGAAAAGAAGTATAAATCTGTAATGTATGACACTTAAAAGTTGACAGCATGTTAAAAGGGAAGTTCGTTTTTTTTTTTTTTTTAAACCTGGACCTTATTTCTAGCATAAAATATGTTCATCTACTCACCGATAACAGTTTGGTGAAAGTCGGCGTCCTTCGGAAGATATTTAGATCACTGGACATCCGTGTATATCCATATAACGGAGAGAACAGGGCAGAGACAACACAGCCTCTAAATAAGGCTTTATCTGTCTTTATTTCACCGATACTTTAAGACCAATGACTGAATGAATATATGGATATACGCGGATCTCCAGTGATCTAAATATTTTCCGAAGGACGCCGACTTTCACCAAACTGTTATCGGTGAGTAGATGAACGTATTTTATGCCAGAAATAAGGTCCAAGGTCGAACTTCCCCTTTAAGGATGCCAGCAGAAGCAAATTTGAAATCCAGTTATTACTGATGGGAATACCAGGTGTTACTACCTGCCTGTAGGCCCCAACATAATGTTTTGAAAAACCGTGTGTGCGTTTGGAAAAAGGAACAAATGTTTAAATCTAATGAGGAGTGAACACGCTGAGCTGCGGCAAAGAGAGAAGTGAAGTCCTCCGCTGCTGCTTACATTTACGAGTACTGAGCGAGCACCCTGCAGAGTGAGCTGCAGCACGACTAAAGACCATCAACAAACTGGTGAAATGGACTTGCCCGAGTTACACTGACGCAACAAACAAAAACTACAAGTAGCAACAGATATTTACTCAATTCTTCATCTAATAGGTCCCCAAATAATGGGTCATATACGCTGCCACACACTGCACCATAGTATTAAAACACCATATTAAATCATCACCTGCTTAACACAGGACCGCTGCAAAGTCTTACTAAGAGCCTCGTGCTCATTCTACACAACAGTGGGCCTCCATACAAAACCCATCTGATCCTCAATGCTATCCCAGACCCCAGGCACGTTTCAATGCTAAACCTGAGCGCATGGACACAGTTCACTATCAAGCCTGACAGACTGCAAGAAAGTGTAAAAACAGAAACAAGAAACATAGCATGTGCTTTGATGGAGGGCCACACACTGTTCAGTCAATAAACTCCTCAATCAGCCTTCACCAGCCCTACAGAAACCGCTCGAATGACCACAGCACAGTAAATACTGTAAAACAGATGGGATTTATTGGAATGATAAAAAAAAAAAAAGGTTGTGAAAACCTCAGGTGGGTGTTATAACTCCACCCTCAGTGGTGCAAGCAGTTAAAAGCCTTTTACAGAACAGCCTAACATGAGGTCAGACTTTATGACCACTTTTATGATCATTTGAGAGATTACTGTCCAGTCTTCACCACCATGATGGCCAATTTCTAAGATGCGTTTATCAAAGCTCTAGCAAAGAGGGAATTTGTCTGATCACTGATGATGTGGAAATGTTCCTTACATTGGAATATGTTACAGATTGGAGATTCTGTTTCCTTAGTACAGCAAGGTTGCATTTTGATCAGAGCATGACTTCATCTTTATTTCTCATAGTGTGACATGAGCATGTTCCATTTGGAGGCCGACTTACCGCAGCTCCTCCTTTAGACGGGTTAGTTTGTCAAACAGGCGGTCATTCTTTACGTGCATGGGATTGTTGGGGACAAACCAAGCTGCTACAAACTTACACACCACCACGACATGCTGTGGAAAAGCAAAAGACATACGCACAAACTCTCAAGTAGCTTTTTTGATTTCAATGAACAACATTGTTTCCCCCACCTCTGATATACGAACCTCAAAGAGGATGACAAAGGCAAAGCGTACGGCCAAGACCAACCAGAACTGGGAGGTCAGAGTGTAGTCCTCTTCATTCCTATAGTCTCTGTAGCTGCACACACGACACAGTTTGTCCATTTGATCTAATCTAAGAAATAATGGATGTATGTGTAACATTAAGTAAAGGTTATTCAGTTGCTTCACCTGCACTGGGTGACATTGAAGTGATGTCTTTCCATTGGATGAATAAATATGGTTGTGGTCCCGTTACTTATGTAGTATGCTGTAGACAGAGTGTCATTAATGTAGCCCTGCATGCAGCTGCAACCAGAGGACAAAATACATGAGTGCATGAGACAGAGCCCTGTCTGCTAACGTGTTAGCATGCGTTTCAAGCAGGTGACACCACTGACTGTGTATGTGTGTTTCCCTTGGCACACGGGCTGTAACGGTAACGGTAAACAAGACGAGGAATAAAGTCTGACGTGACTCCAATGACCAGACCATTAGCAATCACTGCCAATACACCAATGGCCTCCAACACCTTTGTCCACACATCTGCAGACAAAAACCCAACACACAAATACAGACATGTAATGAATGTTTGCATCATGTTGAACTTCATGCTGCACTGACAGTCTCATTGTGATCTGTTCTTCAACAAATGTGTTTCTTTCCTAGCTGTTCTCCAAAATGTATCACATCAATTCAATCTTCCCACAACCTTTGACTCGTTTGAAACCAGTCCCGCTGCTCACCGATGTCATTGGTCTTCCGGGGAATCAGACGTCTTTCCAGGCGGACCATTTTGATGGCATCTAGGCGGATCTCAAAGATGTTATTGATGAGAGCTAGAAGTGGTGCAAGAGGGAATGCTGCCACGAATATGGTGGTGAAACTGAACTGGATCACTGCAGGGCACAGACAGCAGTTCCAAACATGGAGCCACAGAAATGGAATCAGCTTTCAACAAAAGAGAAGCATTTAGTTTGGAAGTTCAGATGCGAGAGAGAGAGAAGTAGAAATCAGACCCGATTTATTCCAGCCTCAAGAAACACATTCTGGGTCTAAAGTCTCAAGAGCCCAGACTAAGAAATGTTAGGCCAGAGCTGCATGGCTACTTAAAGGGGAACTCCGGGGCATTTGAAGCGTGTTTCCATTGCTAGAGGTTGTCAAATACTGATAGTAGGACACAGAGAGGTGCAAATCGGCGCTCCCTGTGTGGAGATCGCGCTGTTCGCTCACCCTGTCATGCGAGGCTAATACGTGGTGGCTAAGGGGCAAGCGCTAACCCTTCCACGTAAAACAACAACTTGCACACAGCACAAACGTCACACCACTTTATAAACCATCCGACAATAAAGTCACAAGCCTTACCATCAAAACCATATGCATGGTTCTCACATTACTGGCATGGGGACGTTACAAAACAACTTTATAAACAGCATGTAACTCACCGGCTGGTTGTAGGCTCGCGCATGTGAAAGCCCAGAAGAGTCAATGGACGATAATCCCATATACAAAACAATTATCTTCTCTAGAAAAACTGCGTTCAAGTATTTAAAACATTACAACAATATTACTGGGCATGTATTGTTGTAATGTTTTAAATACTTGAACGCAGTTTTTCTAGAGAAGATAATTGTTTTGTAAATGGGATTATCGTCCATTGACTCTTTTGGGCTTTCACATGCGCGAGCGTACAACTAACCGGTGAGTTACATGCTGTTTATAAAGTTGTTTTGTAACGTCCCCGTGCCAGTAATGTGAGAACCATGCATATGGTTTTGATGGTAAGGCTTGTGACTTTATTGTCAGATGGTTTATAAAGTGGTGTGACGTTTCTGTGTCCTACTATCAGTATTTGACTTTAAGTAGCTGGAAAGCAATCCCACTGGTTTAAAATTTGGATTATTTGACAAATATAAAATGGAAACATTTCTAAGAGCACCATTCAAAATATAACAGGAGCTTTCATTTCTACTAGTTTGAGTAGTTGCAGTAAAGTGTGATGCATCATGTTCCAGCTGCACGGTGAGATAGATGGCTCAGGAACCAGTGGTTTCATATTAGCCCAGTCTTAGCTGTTAATGTGGGAATCCACCTCACTTCTTTCTGGGTGCCCCCACGTCATGGCCCCACGAGGGCCTGAGATAAGATGCCTATTCTGGGCCCATACCCACTCATATCGGGCCACATACCCATGTTGGCACAAGCAGGGCCAAGGCCCTGCTTTTCAGATACGTTGACAACAGTGGACCTACCCATCTCCAGGAATTCATTGAACAGGCTGAAGGCATCAGAGTTGGCCAGGTGGTAGTTTTGTAACCAGTCCCGAAGTTTGCAGACATCACATGGTTCAAAACGTCCCTGTTCATCATGGCAGGCTTTCCTGTAACAGCGACCGCACTTCCTCTCCAGCTTCCTGGCAGCCTTTCTGCTCAGAAGGCTCATTAACCAGCTGAAAACAGCACCAATGGAAACGGTTTCAAGGTGGAGCCGACACAAGCTTGACTGCTTCCTTACCAGAGGAGGTGAAGGAGAACAACACACTCACGGGACTGTGAACTCAAAGATGTTGCTGAGCGTCTGTTTGAGCAGCATGATCACTGCCATCTGGATGAAGAGGTCTGTCAAACAACCACTAGGATGGCACTAAAAGACACACAAAGCACATCTGAGTTCATGCATTCTTTTGCAGCTGCACTTTGAAAGTATGAACCTGTTGGAAGTGAATCATCTTACCTCCTCCAGTCTAAACCCTGCAATAAGCACATACTTTCCTGGATGTCCATTTATCCTGTGCAGAGACGACATCACAAGAACAATCAGCAGCTTTCAGAGTAAGGCTGGTTATAATGGTGCGAGGGTACCATGTGAAGTTGTGAAGACTGATTCATCTGTATCTGATCATTTTTTTTGCTAATTGAAGTGATTTGCTGGTTTAGGAAAATTCAAAAATGTACTATTCATTATTATTAGTAGTAATAATACTACTACAAATAATACATATTTAAAGGAGAAAATATTCACAGTTTAAAAGCTTTATCAATTAAATGTCTGGCAAATTTGGTGTGAAAAATAAATAAATCCAAATGATTGCCCATGATTGTTTTGTTTTTTTTGCTCAACTTATCATCAATGCAGCACTACAAGTTATGCTACAGAGTATTTGGACCACAGATTCCATCAGGACCATTAGGTTCCGGTCAGCGTACCTGCCCAGGAAAAAGGCCACGTAGAAGAGCGAGGAGAAGAGAGTGAAGAACTGGAAGGTGAACATCTTGACAGTAAAGCTTCTCTCAGTAGCAGCAAACGAGTTCAGCTTCTCTGAATACACAAAAACACATCAATGTTCAATATTGTATTTTGATCTAATTCAACAACAGAAATGTTTTCTACACTACTGAGCCAAAACATTACGACTACATGCCAAAGAGCTGGCTAATCCTTTGTGCAATGCTTTAACACCCCTGAGGGTGCCTGGTGGCATCTGGCACCAAGACGTGAGCGGCAGATCCTTTAAGTCTCCACGCTGTGTCAGCACAGCCCAATGTCCTGTGGTTGGTACGGGGTTTGCTGCTCAAATAATACAAACTCAACAGCACAGACTGAAAACACCCCACACACCATGAAGTCATGCTTATTTCTCCTCTTACAGTGACCGAAAACCAACTCCTAATACCACTGCCACTTGTTCGCCTTATGTTTGAGCCTTCCACATCTACAGTGATAACAGCTGGGCTCTCACCTATTTCACACAGCTTGAGGGACACCCATCTGTTAACCTGCAGAGAGACATCACAGTCAGCACGCTGCTGATGGGAGAACTTTGTGGCATCAGGAGTCACAAAGTACACCAGCATTTCTTCAGAAGCTTCCAGCACAACTTTCCTCCCGTTTCAGTTATTTTCAGACCTATTGCTTCCTGATTTGGGTCATTTTCTAGTTTTCTATCTGTGTGGGTTTTTTAACAGGTGACTGCTGCTTTAGCTCATGAGCTTATGTCGAAATAACACACAACCACCTAGAAATATCTTGTAGATGTCACGACTTCAGAACCCTTTAATTTCAAAAGAGCTACATTACCCACAGTGTTCTGTCCATAGTGATGCAAGTCCACTCAAATTAAAGCACAGACTTGATCATTTCATATAGTATTTATTACTCCATTGCAAAGTCCATACAGCCTTAACGAGAAAATAAGTGCATTTATGCTTTTTATCTGCTGTAACTACAATTGTAAATGTGTGCTGCGAGTTATTGTGATCTCCTTACTGTAATCAGGATAGATGTACATACCCGGGTCATGATCTGAATAGTGACGTAGTGCAGGACTGCTCCAAGCAGCACAGCCACAGTGTTAGCATGGCCTGTCAAAAACTTCCACTTGAATTCAGACATCAGGGGAGCAGCGACCACTCGAAACACCACAATAGCATGAGTAAGGCCGATGATCACCATCAACTGCAACACAACAATCAACATGACACTCCAGGACTGGAAGCCTGGCTGAATGTGTTGAGGAGCCCCTGTTTTTGGGGCACACAGTCACCAGGTGAGCTGCCTGGTGCTGCACACATGGCTTTCAGCTGATGAATAACAAATATGACATGATGATATTAATATGATGCTCTCCTAAACAGAAACATACATATGAAGCAATCTTTTGAAAAGCTGCAAGAAGGAAATGTGAATCAGCCGTGCTTTCATTGGCAGGTTTGTTTTGTTAAATGTATTTTTTTATTTATTTATTTTTTTTTAAATTGCAGCAAATATGGTCAACATCAGAAAAATGGAGAAGGCTCCTCGGGAATCTTTCCATCTTTTGTCAATTTAATAGTCTTCATCTCCTACTTTTGTCATATTTCTTCTCTTAATGCAATAAAACCTGATAAATAAATAAAAACATTTCTGACACTATCTGGCATATTATATTATATCTGCGAAGACGAGTTTGGAATCATATCATTTAACGTTTGCAATGTCAGATGAGATTCACAGAGTTGCTTCAAGTCTCCCTAAAGCACATCAAACCTCATTTCAACGGGAAATAATATAAGCAAAGTCTGAGTAAGCATGGCCTGTATGTGGGCATTCCTGTGATATTGAGAAGTCCTCCCAGGAAATCACACATGGCAGCGCCTCCTACAGGCTGCATCCCAACCACCACAGCTATGAGTGTGTTTCTTACCATGACTGTCACTAAGGTGAGGACCAGAGCACTGCGCAGGTAAGAGTGTCTGAACTGTTTGGGTCTGCAGTTTGGATCATTGACTATTTCTAGGATCAGTTCCTCCTGTTGACACACACACATACACACACACATTTCATATTCTGCTAAATTTTAATGTGTGTGTATATATACATACACACATATATATACACATACAATTCAATAAATTGAATCTGAATTATATGTGCAGGTCAGGCAGAAAGCTTTACCTCCTCCTCACACCAGTCAAAAACCTTCCACTTAGAGACATGTTTGGCTCGGTGTCTCTTCCACAGCTCCAGGAACAGCGTAGCTAAAAAAAAAAAAAACATACACACACATGTGATATGTGTGAATAATTCAGACCATCACCACACAATACTTTATATTGAATTCAAGACTCACCCCAGATTGCCATGAACATAGCAAAAGCCACAGTGCCCTCATTGTCAAACAAATGGCTGACCTGTGTACATGCAAACACACCATGACATTGAACAGGAACAATGGCACTGCTGGACCAGACCAACACCAACAGTAACACCAACAGTAACACGACAGGACGGGGCATCTCAAACACCGACTTGTCAACAGGAACATGTGGTGATTCTCAAAGCGGATGACTGAAAGGGTCACAGTACGTGCTTTTAGTGGGTAGGTGTCAGTGGGTGGCTCAGGTGATCATTGGTTCCACTTCGAGCCCCTCCGTATGTTGTGCGATCACCCACTAATGAACATCAGGGGTAATATGGGAATTCCATATTTCTGTGGTAGTTCCATATTTGTTTGCCAGGAGTTGTAATAAACCTCATTGTAAAGACCAATTAGAGGCCGGTGGGTCATTGATCCAACGGAAACGGAACAGAAAGTAACAATCGAAGAACCCACCAGTGACCATTAATGGTGAAAGAGTCATTTCAGTTTTACTACATAGGCCCAATTCACAGCAGAAGTAATCTCAAGGCACGTTGAACCTACAGTGCAATGACACAGGGGTCGCAATCAGAAGAAGCAGAGAAAGTGAGCAGGCCAGCGGGATGTGACTGAGTAATACAAGTTGGAACAACTGAACTTCTGCTACTTTTACTTTGTTTTCATAAGCAGTCTCCTGAGTAAAATCTTACATTCCAAGGTACCTCGGCAGATTAGGTATCATGCAGGAATACCAACCAATAGTTCGGTCCCATGTTATACTGTTCCATCTAGTGGTTGGCTGTGAGCCAATTCAAGTTCTATCATTCATTTGAATGAGGTTACATTAATACATTCAGGTTACATTCTTATGTGCACTAACAGCAGCTGTTTGAAAAGAGGATTGATAAAGCATCAACTTCACCATAGCATAGGTGCAGGTGTCTGACAGGTGCCACACTTTGGACGTGTTATCCCAGCGAGGGCACATGGTGATGTTGGAATGACACACTTCCTTACTTTGGACACACACACAGACAAAGAGAAAAGTGTTATTGTACATAAATGAATTAGCTGTTGCTTAATCATACATCTTCATTTGATACCCATCATAAAGACTTTACTTTTATATGTTAAATGTTGTTGGATAACATAACGCACAATTGTACTTCTAGTTATGGCTGAGCAATAAAACCATCTCAAAGTTCGATCAAAATGAAAATCAAGTTGATCTCAGTGGTAAGTGTTTTCAGCTCATCCACAGCTCAAACCAGTCCCATAGCAGCTGATGTATCAGACCATCACTTCAAAAGAAATGCTCATTGATAACTGCAAAACATGGTTTCAGCGATCGGCAAGAAGGGGGCTGCACACATGTAGGGGAGAAAGAATTAACCCGAGCGGTGGCGTGAAAGCAGGGCTGAGACTGGGACTTGGGTTAACGAGCATTATCCTTCCAATCTGTTGGGGTCTTTTCTTTCATTTTTACTACCCAAAAATAACACCTTCTACTGTTACTGCTGCAGCACATATATTCAGCCCTTTCTCTGTCTTTAGTGAGCGGCCCACACACACACTCTACACTGGTCCCTCCCCTCTCTATGCAGATACACCCAAGAAATGTGTGGAATAAGGCTGGCTGAGTTACACTGGTGCTACCTGAATGCTTCTGTTGAGCATTGGAAGGAACTTCTTCCCAAGAAAGAATATAATGCTATGCTGATGATACTCAGTTGTACTTATCTATAAAACCAGATGAACCCAATAGGTTGGTCAGACTACAAGCATGTCTTAAAGACATAAAGACCTGGATGACTCAGAACTGTCTGCTTCTAAATTCAGACAAACTGAAGTCGTTATCTTTGGACCTGAGCGCTTCAGGGAGAAATTGTCTAGCTATATAGTTACTCTAGATGGTATTTCCTTGGCTTCTAGTTCTACAGTGAGGAACCTTGGAGTTATTTTTGACCAGAATTTATCATTTGACTCGCATATAAAACAGGTTTCTAGGACTGCCTTCTTTCACCTTCGTAATATTGTTAAAATCAGGAACATCTTGTCTCAGAGTGATGCAGAAAAACTAGTCCATGCATTTGTTACTTCAGGATTGGACTACTGTAATTCTTTATTATTGGGCTGTCCCACATATTCTCTGAAAAGCCTTCAGTTGATCCAAAATGCTGCAGCCAGAGTTCTGATGAGAACTAACAGCAGAGATCATATTTCTCCAGTTTTAGCTTCTCTTCATTGGCTCCCTGTTAAATTCAGAATAGAATTTAAGATTCTTCTCCTTACATATAAAGCTCTTAATGACCGAGCTCCATCATATCTTAAAGATCTCATTGTAAGATATTTTCCTAACAGAGCACTTCACACTTGGCGCTATATAAATAAAAATGAATTGAATTGAATTGAAATGAATGAAAACATGGAGAATTTCCGGCTGATCGTTCCCACTGCAGGCCGAAAGGAGGAAAAGCACGGGCAAATTCTGAATATGGATAATAAGAAATGTGGAGACAACGTCCAATAAAGTCCATCAAAGTGAACTGCGACAGAGAAAAGGAAGGTAGTATGCTGCTGATGTAAAGATGTGCAATGTAAATATGAATAGAACTGTAAATCCACATGCAGATAGCTAAGAGCTACTTTGTTACACGTACACAATGACAGAAAGCTCACTCTATACTGTGATCAAGACTGAGATGGATCAGTTCAGAAAGCAACATTGTGATCATGTTTGTTTGGTCATATTGCCCACCTTAATTCTAGATATGCATATACCTGACTCACATGAGAGGGCTGGTGTTGAAAAAGGCAAGTGCATACAAGAAAACTATAACACCAATGGCAGCAGCTGGAACCAGCAGCTTAGTGTACCAACCCAACCACAGGTAGTACAGAGCCACCTTCTCCCCAAAGTAACACCTGCAGGATGATAAAAACAGAAGATCATATTCAAAACTTCTCTGCCATCATACAGAGACAGCAGCATTTAAAGCCGACACTGTGCATTAGACAAAGTGGAATGGCCTCAGACGTCCTGCAGACCGGTCTGCTGAAAAGCTGAGGGGAGCTTATTGTCAACTCAAAACTTGCTTTCAATTTGAAACCACCGGCCACTTTAATTGTCAAATTCAATACAATATAAACCTTTTGTCAAATTCTATTTCTACACAGGCTTTTCCTTTTCAGTTTTTGTTGATCATGTTATGGTCATGGTGTTGTACTAAACTGTATTCAGCTTAAAGTGATCCTCACACCTTCTCCCTCTGGTGTGTGTTAATGGGTGTTTAAATGCAGAACACACTTCCATTTAAGTTCTACTGTGAGCAACATTGTGATCTGTTGGCAGATATGCATATCAATATCAGAATCTAACACTGGTAATGGGGCTGCATGGTGGTGTGGTGGTTAGCACGGTTGCCTCACAGCAGAGGGTTGAATGGTTTGAATGCCGGCTGGTTCTCTCTGTGTGGAGTCTGCATGTTCTCCCCGTGTACGCGTGGGTTCTCTCACCACCCAAACACATGCATGTGAGGTTAAGTGGTGACTCTAAAGTGACCCTTGGAGTGAGTGTGAGCGTTAATGGCTGTTTGTCTCTGTGTGGCCCTGCGATGGACTGGCGACCTGTACAGGGTGTACCCCGCCTCCTGACCAATGACAGCTGGGATAGGCTCCTAAATTGATTGATAATATTCATCACACTTAGAATTATATTCCAAATGGGGTAAAATACATCTTACCTATCTTGAATTTTGTCAGTTTTGGCCGGATGCAACAGCCCTCATAGCCTCCAAATATAACAACTTTTGGCTAATCAGTCTTCAGAAAATTCAGAGGACATTAAGATGTGTAAAGGCACAACTCTGATGAACATTCATGTGGATAAGTGGAGGGTTTATGTCTCACAAACACCTCTTTAACGGATGCTCAGTTCCTTTCAGATAGGGGACATTTATTGAAATAAAAAAGCCTTGAAGTTCCTAGAATATTTCCTTGGATTGACAGAATGAGTAATTGTTCTCATCTTCTTGAGGACATTTTGAAAAGGCTGGCTCCAAGTGGTTCACGACAGTTTCCAGTATGCTTGTCCATAAAGTCTCTCAAGATGAATCTCAAGTTTAAGAGACTTAGAAAATATGTTTGGAACCCATTACAGAAAGATTTCAATGCCCAGCTTCCTTGTCTTCCTTGTGCATCATCCTTTCAGCCACATAACATGGCTTTTAAAAATAGGGACAGGGATATAACAGAGCCAGCTCCGTTGGTCTAGTACAGGTCCTACCAAATGCTTTTGGGTGGTTTTGTTTTTGGGATTTTATAGCGAATGACTATCAAAGTTTAGTTTAAATTAAGTTGACATTATATATTATGATATTAGAAAACATTAAATTACAACGAGAAAATTTCTGAAGAAATTTAGAAGGGGCCTGCCAAAGTGTGCGTATCGCTCAACCAATCACGGCTGCTCAGGAATGGTTCGCAAGGCCTAAAGAAGAAGCATTCAAGCCTAAACGGCATCAAAGCCGTTTAAATTAAAAAATTTAAAGAGGCGAACTGTCCCTTTAAAGAGGCGAACTGTCCCTTTAAAGCGGCAAACTGTCCCTTTAAAGCGGCAAACTGTCCCTTTAAAGAGGCGAACTGTACCTTTAAAGCGGCGAACTGTCCCTTTAAAGAGGCAAACTGTCCCTTTAAATCGGCGAACTGCACCTTTAAAGAGGCAAACTGTCCCTTTAAAGAGGCGAACTGTCCCTTTAAAGAGGCGAACTGAGGCGAACTGTCCCTTTAAAGAGGCGAACTGTCCCTTTAAAGCGGCGAACTGTCCCTTTAAAGAGGCGAACTGTCCTTTTAAAGAGGCGAACTGTCCCTTTAAAGCGGCGAACTGTCCCTTTAAAGCGGCGAACTGTCCGTTTAAAGATGCGAACTGTCCCTTTAAAGAGGCGAACTGAGGCGAACTGTCCCTTTAAAGAGGCGAACTGTCCCTTTAAAGCGGCGAACTGTCCCTTTAAAGAGGCGAACTGTCCTTTTAAAGAGGCGAACTGTCCCTTTAAAGCGGCGAACTGTCCCTTTAAAGCGGCGAACTGTCCGTTTAAAGATGCGAACTGTCCCTTTAAAGAGGCGAACTGTCCCTTTAAAGAGGCGAACTGTCCCTTTAAAGAGGCGAACTGCACCTTTAAAGATGCGAACTGTCCCTTTAAAGAGGCGAACTGTCCCTTTAAAGAGGCGAACTGTCCCTTTAAAGAGGCGAACTGTCCCTTTAAAGCGGCGAACTGTCCCTTTAGAGAGGCGAACTGTCCCTTTAGAGAGGCGAACTGTCCCTTTAAAGCGGCGAACTGTCCCTTTAAAGCGGCGAAGTGTCCCTTTAAAGCGGCGAAGTGTCCCTTTAAAGCGGCGAACTATCCCTTTAAAGATGCGAACTGTCCCTTTAAAGATGCGAACTGTCCCTTTAAAGATGCGAACTGTCCCTTTAAAAAGGCGAACTGTCCCTTTAAAGCGGCGAACTGTCCCTTTAAAGCGGCGAACTGTCCGTTTAAAGATGCGAACTGTCCCTTTAAAGAGGCGAACTGTCCCTTTAAAGCGGCAAACTGTCCCTTTAAAGAGGCGAACTGTACCTTTAAAGCGGCGAACTGTCCCTTTAAAGAGGCAAACTGTCCCTTTAAATCGGCGAACTGCACCTTTAAAGAGGCAAACTGTCCCTTTAAAGAGGCGAACTGAGGCGAACTGTCCCTTTAAAGAGGCGAACTGTCCCTTTAAAGCGGCGAACTGTCCCTTTAAAGAGGCGAACTGTCCTTTTAAAGAGGCGAACTGTCCCTTTAAAGCGGCGAACTGTCCCTTTAAAGCGGCGAACTGTCCGTTTAAAGATGCGAACTGTCCCTTTAAAGAGGCGAACTGTCCCTTTAAAGAGGCGAACTGTCCCTTTAAAGAGGCGAACTGCACCTTTAAAGATGCGAACTGTCCCTTTAAAGAGGCGAACTGTCCCTTTAAAGAGGCGAACTGTCCCTTTAAAGCGGCGAACTGTCCCTTTAGAGAGGCGAACTGTCCCTTTAGAGAGGCGAACTGTCCCTTTAAAGCGGCGAACTGTCCCTTTAAAGCGGCGAAGTGTCCCTTTAAAGCGGCGAAGTGTCCCTTTAAAGCGGCGAACTATCCCTTTAAAGATGCGAACTGTCCCTTTAAAGATGCGAACTGTCCCTTTAAAGATGCGAACTGTCCCTTTAAAGATGCGAACTGTCCCTTTAAAAAGGCGAACTGTCCCTTTAAAGCGGCGAACTGTCCGTTTAAAGATGCGAACTGTCCCTTTAAAGATGCGAACTGTCCCTTTAAAGAGGCGAACTGTCCCTTTAAAGAGGCGAACTGTCCCTTTAAAGATGCGAACTGTCCCTTTAAAGATGCGAACTGTCCCTTTAAAGATGCGAACTGTCCCTTTAAAGATGCGAACTGTCCCTTTAAAGCGGCGAACTGTCCCTTTAAAGAGGCGAACTGTCCCTTTAGAGAGGCGAACTGTCCCTTTAAAGCGGCGAACTGTCCCTTTAAAGCGGCGAACTGTCCCTTTAAAGATGCGAACTGTCCCTTTAAAGATGCGAACTGTCCCTTTAAAGATGCGAACTGTCCCTTTAAAAAGGCGAACTGTCCCTTTAAAAAGGCGAACTGTCCCTTTAAAAAGGCGAACTGTCCCTTTAAAAAGGCGAACTGTCCCTTTAAAGCGGTTAATTGTGCTGTTGAAACTTCAAAGGACTGGCTGGGCCACTAATAGCCTTGTTTCTATGGTAATTAATCTCCCTCATTTAACTGACAGTTAAGCTGCCCCAGCTGCTGCTACACTAATTATATGAGACTCAGGCTTCTCAGAGCCAAAAAACCTCTACGAACAGATGCTTCCCATTCGGAAACCGTAAGAGATACGGAAAAAATTCCCACAGAATGAGCGAGGGACGCCTTTGGACTTCAATATTCCTGCGTTTCAGATCTGTAGCACATTCACAGTGAAAGCACGGATGAGAGAAAGAAGGGCTGCAGGAGCTGCTGAGATTCTGAGAATTGGATGAATTAAAATGGGGATTTGAGGTCTTTGAGCCCCGACATCACTTTGCTCTGAGGGGCTCTGAGAGCAAACGGTCAGCCCTAGATGAAATATGAAAACATTTTATGAATCCCAACATGCGTGCCTATATTATGACAGTACATAATGGCATTGGAGCTATATTTGTAGGCGTGAGGGCGATTCGAAAATGAATCTGAGGTCAGAACTATGAGGGGCCGTTTAGGACTTAACTATTGAGACACTCTCACACATACTAATGAAACACTCTAACATTCACTATTGAAACGCTCTCACACTCACTATTGAAACACTCTCACATACATACATACTCTGTAAACCTATGCACGCTCATATATAAAACATTATACACACTCGTCTGAAACACTTACACATACATATGAGAAACACACACGCATACATAAATACTTCCGTGTCATATACACATACATATGAAATGCTTGCATGCATACAAGTGAAACATTTATACGTATCTATCTGAAACACTCATGGATTCACATATGAAAATGTTATATATACATATATTGTTGAACACTTATACCTTCATAAGTGAATCTCTTGCATATGATTACAAAGATATAAAAAGTTTAGATACATGTGCAAGTGTTTCACATATATTTGTATAAATGTTTCAAATGTGTATGTATACGTTTTTCAATTATAAGTGTGTACGCTCTTACATGAGGATGTGCAAGCGTTTCACATGTATTCATACAAGTAATTTCAGTAGTGACCGTGAGAGCGTTTCAATAGTGTATGTAAGAGCGTTTCAGTAGTATGTATGAATGAAATCTCACTAGCATACGGAAGGTATCTCACTTTCACCGGAAGTAAAGAGTGCAGAATTTGAACAGCGACAAACTTAGCGCCAGTTCGGTAAAGTTGGAAAGATATTGGCAGATTCGGACTTCCGGGATCAATAACTCAGAAGTGAGACGTTGTTAAAACACAAAACACGCATATTTTCAACCGTAGTAAGACAGACAAGGAGCTAAAACCTAACTTTCATCAAAACGAGCCATCCTCGGACTCGGAGCCACACCAATAACATTAGTGTTTCTGTGCAGCCGGCTGTGAGGGCAGCGAGCAGGGACCGTCTACAAAGTGCAACCCAAGAGAGACAGTACAAAAAATAATCAATAAATATTCAATAACTTCACTAGGATATGGTGTAGTGTTACCAAACTCACTATACATGTCACTGGTCTCCTAAAGATTAAACAACAACAGTTGTTGTCAAGAGTTGTTGTTTAATTGAAAAACGTATACATACACATTTGAAACATTTATACAAATATATGTGAAACACTTGCACATGTATCTAAACTTTTTATATCTTTGTAATCATATGCAAGAGATTCACTTATGAAGGTATAAGTGTTCAACAATATATGTATATATAACATTTTCATATGTGAATCCATGAGTGTTTCAGATAGATACGTATAAATGTTTCACTTGTATGCATGCAAGCATTTCATATGTATGTGTATATGACACGGAAGTATTTATGTATGCGTGTGTGTTTCTCATATGTATGTGTAAGTGTTTCAGACGAGTGTGTATAATGTTTTATATATGAGCGTGCATAGGTTTACAGAGTATGTATGTATGTGAGAGTGTTTCAATAGTGAGTGTGAGAGCGTTTCAATAGTGAATGTTAGAGTGTCTCAGTAGTGAGTGTGAGAGTGTCTCAATAGTTAAGTCCTAAACGGCCCCTCATACAGAACTCTTGCTCTTCCCACACTCTAATGAAATGGCAGTTGTGCTCTAAAAATTCAAATTTTGCAGATTTTGGCCAAAACTTTGGGTCGCTTGGAGGCATGCTGTGGGAAATCCGTAGCAGGTGTCAACATGGCGTCTTCACTTCTGAACACAGCACGGACGTATCTACAAACTGACATTTGAATGGCGTTTCTAGGTTAATGCATGATGACACAGTAACTGCTCAAACATTTGGGTTTTTTATGATTTTTCCAGGTCATCTCCCTGTTTATTCCTTGGGGGGCTTTGGGGGGCTGTTTTTTGCTTATTACGTCGCCATGGTAACTCCAATCTTCAATTAAAGTAATAGCCCGCGAAAACTCATCGAGCCGGTCGTTTTGATATATATATATATTAATATATATTTTTGCCAACGGAATAGTAATAGGTGCCTTGCCATGCATTTGCATGGAGGCCCCAATAAAATACTTTACTTTTACTCAGGTTTTGAATTAGTTTTTGTGGAAAGATCTGAATTATGAGATACATGGTAAAATAGAGATAATAAGGGGCGGATCAAACGTTCTTTCACATCTAAGCAGTTGTAGTTTGCAGTAAGAAACCAACAGACAGAAAGATTGATTGAAAGAAGAGCTGTAAACAGTTACAGTCAGTCAGAATATCCAGACCCCTTTACCTTTGCACATTGTAAAGTCCTTTAGGGCTATTTTAAATGATCGTTCATTCAGTAATCCATAATTTACCCATGATGAACTGTAAACATGTTTAGTATTGTTTGCAAATTTTATAAAATTCAAAGAAATAAATGTGTCATCTGAAAATTAATTTAGTTAGTTATAAAGGTCTAATTATTGCTCATTATAAGTTTGAGTCCATCCATCCATTTTCTATACCCGCTTAATCCGTCTGTCGGGTCGCGGGGGGGCTGGAGCCTATCCCAGGGATCATTGGGCGAGAGGCGGGGTACACCCTGGACAGGTCACCAGCCCATCACAGGGCCACACAGAGACAAACAGCCACACTCACTCCTAAGGACAATTTTAGAGACACCAATTAACCTAACATACATGTTTTTGTACAGTGGGAGGAAGCCGGAGTACCCGGAGAGAACCCACGCATACACGGGGAGAACATGCAGACTCCACACAGAAAGAACCAGCCGGGAGTTGAACCTGGAACCCTCTCGCTGTGGTGAGGTGACGGTGCTAACCACCACACCACTGTGCAGCCCACAAGTTTGATTCTTCCTGGTTAAATATTTCCAGTTTATTCAACTCCTTTTAGCAGCTACTTGGAAGCTTTGCCATACTGGATAGGATGTGTCAGATGTTCTGTCGGGTTCAAAGCTAATCTTAGGCTGGAATACTAAAGACAGCCAGAGACTTGTCCAGAAGCCATTCCAGTAAGGTCTTAGCGTCTGAAACTAGATCTCCGTTTGCTGTCCACTGGTGCCGCACAAACACACATCTCTATGTTATAGTGTCTTGTTGCCACTTGGGCCATTCTCAAATATGTGCAACAATCTGAGCTGTAGGCTGCTCTTAGTTGTTTTGGTGCTATTGTTTGTACTTTAGAAAACACAGCAGTCAGTAAGGACAAAGATCTGCTTTCGACCAGTGCAGCTGTTGTCTGTGCTTTTCACCTGTGCTTCTTTGCTTTTAATGGTTTTTGACGCATCGTCTTCTTTGTTGTGAAATTACCTATCTGCCCTTCTCTGCTCGATATAAATTTCATCCAAACAGCATTCGATCAACCGTTCGCTTTGGTGCCTGTGTATTGTAAGCTTGTTGGATTTTCCTCTGATATTGAATGATATTTTGGATTCACTGCAAGGTTCCCAAGGGCTTTCTGCTCAACAGATATGCCCAATTACTAATAATAATACATAAGTTTTATATAGCGCTTTTCCAAATGCTCACAGAAGCTTTACATAAGGAACAAACAGAAAGCAGAGACAAAAACAAGACATTATAAACAAAAAGACAAGAGAAAAACACTGTTACAGACTTTAGGCACATAGGGTGTGGGGGGGTGGTAGATGGCAGGGGAGAGGAACATTTTATCAGGTGTTGTAGGTGATTTTGAACAGGTGGGTTTTGAACTGGCTTTTGAATGAGGGGAGTGTATCGGAGTTCCGGATGGCGGGGGCCAGGGAGTTCCAAAGGGTAGGGGCAGGGAGTTCCAAAGGGTAGGGGCAGGGAGTTCCAAAGGGTAGGGGCAGGGAGTTCCAAAGGGTAGGGGCAGGGAGTTCCAAAGGGTAGGGGCAGGGAGTTCCAAAGGGTAGGGGCAGCGATGGAGAACGCTCTGTCCCCAATTGTACTCTTTCTATAACTTTAGAATTATTCTAGTTGTAAAACCAAGTGTTTTTGAGTTTAAATTAGCAAAGCAGCTGCATTGAAAAAGAAGACCATAGGTAGGTGTCCACGCTGGCATTTATGATTGGACACTGCAATAATTCCAGCTCCATGGTAGTTAGAAGTCATTGAGTAAGCCTCACAGGATCAGAATTTGTGCCATCACTACCTAAAACAGAACATCTGCCGACTTTCCCAACAAGAGAAAAACACATTGAGTAGCTTCTCCATGTTTCTGCCATCTTCTCCTACTCGCTTGTGTTAACTATTTCTCATAGTTAACTATAGTTAATCAACTATAGTTAATTAGGTTTGTCTGGTTCTGCCAGAGGTTTCTTACTGTTAAAAGGGAGTCGTTTCTCTCCACAGTCGCCACAAGACGGGAGATTGGACCGAAAAAAAAAAAATGTTTCAGTGCAATCTGTTGGTTTCCTTAGCTAGGAAATTGTTTTTGAATTAGCTCTATATGAACGAATTGGATTATTTTATGAATAATTATGATTACAATTAATTGAATTCCAATTGGCTTGAATTGGACTTTATTATCTAAGTGCCTTGAGATGACATTTGTTGTAATTGGCGCTATATAAATAAAAATGAATTGAATTGAAGAGCTTGCTAGCTTTTCATTTTATCGGTTCCTCACAGTGAATGCAAATAAGCTGTAAAGCTCAATCCTTCAAGCAGTCCCGATTAGCTCTTCCAATGTTCTACTAAGTGGAACATAAGTGCAAGCATGCTTTTTTGAGTGGTGTTCTGGAAATACAAAGCCCACATCATCATCCACAGCATTGATTGCCAATTTTGCTCATGTAACACACAAAAAGAAAAAAAAATGTATGCAAATACTACTTTTTTTTCTTTTTTTTTTTTAATCTGAAAGGATATTTCATTGTTAGTTAATAAAAACATCAGGTGGTCACCATCATCCTAATCTTATGTCACATGTTCTCGAGACAAGGTTTTTTTCTCAATAGCCTTCCAGTATTTGTTTGTGGTTTTAGTTAAAAAAAAAAAGAGTGCTAAAAGTGAAGGACTCTGAATATTTTTAATAGTCATGGAGACAGCTAAAGACTCACTTGACGTCATGGAGTGGTTGTTCTGAGAAAAGGGCCGACCATCGAGCCCACTTCTTTTTCAGTTTTTTCTGCTCCTTCCTCTGAATGATGGGAAAAAAATGCACATACAAACATCATGGTCTATCAAACAGGGTAACAAGAAACCTGGAAAGAAAATGGCTAATTTTTACTTATTCTGGAAAGGGAGTTTGATAATTAAAAATAAATTCACAGAGCAAGAACTGCTTATTATTAATAATTGACAGCAGAGTATGGCCCCCAGCTTTCTTTTCAGTACTGTAGCCAGGCTGACGTAGAGTCCGAGCTCATGCATTTCAATAACTCTCAATAGTGATGATTTCATATTACAATAAGAATGAGTTGAGCAAGGGTAATTATCCTTGGATATATGGCGGTGAATGAATCGAACAAACTCAGGCATTGGAGAAAATGGCGAACGCAGAGCCAGATGAAGCTACGTCCCTCTACATTTGCTCTGTGATGAGCTGCTTGTTGCACAAACTCGATGCCCAACGGAGCATTCTCCATCGCGTTGTTTGTTTCTTTCCGACGGCGACAACAACAGGAATATCTTCTCCTTTGACTTCCGAGTCACGACCCCGGGAAAACATCTGGAGCATGCGCAGAATGCAAAGTCTGATTCACCACGTGCTTCAGCGTCTACAAGCAGGTTTAGAGTGACTTTCAACCCAGTTATCTCGGGGTCTGAATCCGATCGCGAGTAACCTGATCCGGTCCAATTTCTTGTCAGATTAAGGTGTCTACATGCACTTAATAACTCATTGGGGCCTGCCTTAAAGGCGGTAGCATGATTGCCGCGTCTGTCACGGCGGTGTCGCACCGTGACGTCAAAATGACGTTTCAGGCATGGCGCTTCCCTTGAAAAGACGGCGCAGCGCGTTGTCGTGCACCAGTCGATTTTTGTAACTTGGCGGCGCCGAGCGCAACGAACCGGATGGACCGATGTGAGACCAGGCTCAGTGAGGAGGTGCGTTTGTACAGGCAGCTGTACGAAACTGCAGTGAAACAGCACAGGGAGCACGTAAACTCCCCAAACTGGTGCACAGAGATTGGCAGAACTTTGGGGAAAGAGGGAGAGTTCTGTAAGAATGTGTGGAAGAAGCTACGGGACAGATACGTGAAGGCAAAGAAGAGGGCAGAGACTCTGTTGATGCCGGGGGCTTCAAACCTTCACCTCTTTTAACTGAATTAAAAAATTAAAATGATCCGAAAACTGCAGCAGTATCATTAATTACAGTATTCTTGCTCTTGACAGCGGCATTGTTTTCTTCTCCACTTTCCTGGTTGTAGAGTAGCGGTAACCTTCATGTAGCAGCGCCACCTCTGTGACGGAGAAAATTGCAACTACTGGCGCAACGACTTGCGCCACTATATAGGGTCCTATGGCGGGCACGAACTCGTGACGTCATCAACACCGCTCGCGCGAGCAGACGCAGCAACCATGCTAGAGCCTTTAGCATTGCATAGGAGAGCACTGCATAGCATTGCGAAGCAACCATAGCTTGACCTAAACCATCGGCCTTTACTTGAAACCCTTTTCCAATCAGACAGTTAAAGAAGAATTTTTGCTCAGTTAGCAATTTCATAATGCATTCGACTTCACATTTCATTTCATATGGTCACGTTTTTTTTGTTATCAGAACATGTTATTGGGATTAAAGAAACCACGTCAGGCCAGTTCAAGACATATTCAACTGATGTTGATGTTGTTCTTGTAAATGTAGAATCTTCCTCACACACCAGAGGAAGTCATGGAGTTCCTCAGGGTTCTGTGCTTGGACTGATTCTTTTCACTTTATACATGCTTCCATGAGGTAACATTAACAGATAGCATGGCATAAATTTCCATTGCTATGCTGATGATACTCAGTTGTACTTATCTATAAAACCAGATGAACCCAATAGGTTGGTCAGACTACAAGCATGTCTTAAAGACATAAAGACCTGGATGACTCAGAACTATCTGTTTCTAAAAGGACAAAAGAGAAGTTGTTGTATTGTCCTAAAGCAGACAAGCAGTTAGTCAAAGGTTGACTCACCTCATGAAGGCAGAAAATCGTTTCAAACACATCCTTCGTCAACAGCTCCTCTAGGTTTTCTGACAGAAGAAAACAGAACATGAGAGGAGGCTGTGTTTTTTGGCTCATATCACTACATATTTTATTTGTGTCATTTCAATAATTAATACTCATTGCTTCTTGCCAATGATCTTTTATGGATAGTTGGTCTAAAAAAACCCCACAACTTATACATTGTTAACTACATTAAACTTCTTTAAATGAATCATACTCACCTCCTGTGTTAATGAAAGTCTGATGGAGAATGAAATGTACAATTCGTATCCTGGGGGATTAACAAAACATTCAAATAAAGTAATACCCCCACCATGGTGAAAATGTGTAGAGTCAGGTTAGGGTTTCGTCATTGTTCAGGCACAGTGAACGAATTCATGTAAGGTGCCTTCATACATACATACATACATACACAGTTCTATATATATATATATATATATATACACACACATATTTGAAGGATAAAGACATCCTTCGGCATCATTAAATACCTCACTGAGAAATCACTGCTTTAAGCCTTTTCTTTCCTGAAACAGCACAACTGGAACTACCTGTTCAGCTTCAGTCAAACGGTGTGTGAAAGACTAAAAGTGTGTGTGTGTGTGTGTGTGTGTGTGTGTGTGTGTGTGTGTGTGCGTGCACATGTGGGTTACCGGTTGGTTTGAGTGACAATTCCCTTCATGTCTCCACACCAATTGCAGGAGTCCGAGACTTTGAGCAGGTATTGGTAGTCCTCAAAGATCTCATTGGGAGCTCGCAGGCCAAAGAAAATCTTGTCGTGTTGGATGATCCTCTGAAAGACAACGCACACAAGTGGTTTATCTTCGATTCGTCCCTCAATTTAAAAGGTACATTACATCTTTTGGAGAAACTCACAGTGACTTTGATGTTTTTCTTTTCTAGCTGCTGGATAAATGCTCTCTGTCTCTGGGCCTTCTGGTCGGAGTCATCATCCACCTTGTCAGCCACCAGTACAAAGTCAAACGTCTTCTGGGTGGGCTGTTCAAAGATACCCCCCCAGCGAAAATGGAAATGGAAGATGGAACAGACAAGGAGAGTTGGATTATTTTCTCATAGACCGCCTGTGTCTCCTCTCATCCAGTCCTGATCAGGCAAAGCTGTTGGTGGCCGGGCACCTTTTAATGGGGGGGGGGGCACTGCCTTAACTAGTCAAATATATTTTATCAAGTGTTAATGCAAAACTTTACTGAAAATAATAATAAAAACATAAAAAAACAGAAAGAGAAGGTGAAATCAATGCAAAGGTAAATGAGTTGTGTGTTCTTTCACAGTCACCTTCTTCTCTCTTTCTGTATCACAATCATGATATCAGTGGCAGTACATACGTGGGCTCATCAAAGCAGGGTTTTTTGGTGGATAAGGTTTGTGTTGTTATCCACACACAGCACTGTTCAGTCTTAAAGAAATTAAGAGGTGTATTTATTTGTTCAAAACGTTTTGTTGATTAATCTCCTCTAAAATGGTTTTAATACCATATCATTTATTTAGTTGTCCATTTCATTCTGTTCTCTGATGTTAGTAACATTATTATGTAGCTTTTTTGTGCTTCAACGCATTTAAAACATTACTGATTTAAGTCAAAATAAAAATGTGAAACTAAAAATTTAAAAGCACAATTGTAGCAAGCTCCAGTGTGGAATTAATATACCTTAAACCTTTGGAAGATACAAGCATTCCTGTGGGCGATGTTTTTCTGGGTAAAAACCAGATGTAGGAAGTCTACACAAAGGAAAGGGACTGAAATCGCCTAATTTACAACCACCTTTGAAGTTAAATCGAAGTTGACATTTTACCCTCATTCCCCCCAGATAAGAGAACCAGATGCCTCAATAGAACTGGAATTTTACTTGGATTCACTTTCAGCCGAATCTTAAAACTGTATTAAATGTGTTTGATATCTTCGTACAAGTTCTTTCAGGTTCTCAGCGAAGTCACGAGATGCATGTAGAGACGATTTACACGATTGTGACTCAAAGTGTGACAAAGTTGGATCTTGTTGGAAAAGTGACTGACCCGCCTATGGAACCACATTGCCCCCTAGTGGTCTGTAGGGTTGAATAGTTAAATCCACACGGAGTCAGTAAACTGGACAAGTTATATGCAGTAATGCAACTGTTAAACGATGTCCCTTCTGTATCTTTTTGTACTCCATTGTTAACACAGGAAAATAACATTGTTTGGTTCGCTATTTATATGTCATAACTTTACAGATATTCATCTGAATTTTGAGACTCATAATCATCCTTTATGTCATGTTATGTGTTATTTGATGTCTTTATATCATAAGTCTATGTTATATCTTTAATCCGCATATCTTAACAAGTTGTGGTGTTTTCAGAATCATTGAGACAAATGCTTTATTAGACAGAAGAAATAGAGAATTAGGGTTTCTTTGTTTTATTCCAAATCTATAAACGTTAGAACAGATCGCCTTACAAATATACCCAGGCAGACGTTACAACAGTTTCAGCAGCAGCGGTTCCTTCATAGGGGCGATTTGTGCGACACGGAGGTTTTTTTTGTGTTTTTTTTAATCTAGTTGCTAAGGCGGGACTGATCTACTGTAGGCAAACTGGTTGTATATGTCATTGTACAATCAGATTAAGGTCACGCCTGGTGTTGCCACGCCCATTTGGGGCAATTTCTGTTAGGGTCGAATTTGCACCAGGAAGCTCCCATTGACATGAATGGAAAGTTTTTTTCAAAAATCCTGCTCCCAATACATTTTCTATGAGGGTTTATGTGCTCGCACAAACGACGTGCTTTCGTCATATGTCTGTTCCGCGGGACCATGAACATTCTACGAAGAAGATGGCGAGTGTCGAGTGCAACAATACGGTAGTGTTTCTGAAAGAAGTGCCCTTTAGTCGTCGTACTAATGCGGAGAAGGAAGTTTGGAAGAATTTTGCGGGATTTTCGAGCTCGCCTTGCGAGGCAAAGATGAAACCCAGGGCTCCACCAACCCTGCTATTTTTCCAGGTAGTATTTGATGTAGCTAAATAACTTAACCTTTTGTGCTCAGTCATTGACTTGTAATGATTTAAATCTTTTATATAATGTTGAGAATAATAGCAGAATGTATAATGACACATTCATTGTTAACGGTGCAGTATTATATTTAAAAAGAGTGAAATCTCACATAAGTAAGCTGCACTTAACCATGTTTGACTATTGGTTATGCTTTTCTAAGTCATATTTTCCAAAACTTCAATAAACACTTGACTTGGATTTATATGCTGTCATTTTAATTACATTCTTTAGAATGAAAATTGAATGAATCTTATCATTAAGAGCTTATGTGTTTACTTATTTCATAGAATCCTGGAACAATATGAGGAAAATAAATAAATAATGGTTAAGGTGTAATATTAACTGATTGGCAAATTATACAAAAAATAACAAAAATTTATTAAAAATTATTACAATAAATTATGCTACCTAGACAAATATACCTCAGTCCTATGGACTTTTATGGTACTTATGGACATAACGGGGGAAATTGCAGTCACTTTGGTTATTTGGCAGACCAAATAACCCCTCGACTTTGCGTTGTGTTTATTTAAGGAAGACAAGGAGTTTCTGGACGATTGGACATTTTATTTCCTGCGTGGGAACATAACAGGTTTGCATCAGTGCAATCGGTTCAGCTTCGCACAGCTCACTGATGCAGCTTTCACAGACTGGAAATTGCACCACCTAAAAAAAAAATGTCAGGAGCCGCCACTGAGTTTCAGGCATATTATCGGCTGAAAGTGTAGCGTAAACCTACGTCACGCCCCGCCTCCGCAAGTCAAACCATGGAACCCGGGATCCAAAATCAGTTTAAGTTCTTGTCTTATCTTTGGATTCTTCCCTTTGAAACAGGGAGAGAGCAGAAAGAGTAGACCATGGAGTAAAGACATACATCCATGAGCCAGAGAAACGAGACAGAAGACAATAGGATGATGCAGGAGAAGATGAAAAGACTCATAGAAAGATGAGGAAGAAAAAGAAAACCCGAACAAAGACAGAAACAGAATGACGTAATCTAAAGATACACGCTTGCTGTGTTTTTGTTTCGCCCATCGTCATGTCTTTTTACGTCGCACGTTTTTACCCTCCACTGCTGCACGCCATCACATAGTTTCCTACCAAGAAAGCCAGCGCCAAGCAACTTTTTGGTTAACATTCTGTGAACTCCAGTTCAACTCATCAGAGTGGTCAGCAACCGACCAACTCTGACACTTGGACGATTTTGTCATTCTGTATGGTGAAGTCCTCGACACCAGCCAGTTCCCGGTGGAAAGAAGCGACCGTCCAGGCAACTGCAAAGTCATCCGCAACCAAGGAAGGCCCTGAGAGCGGAACCCAGAGAAATCCACTCGCACCCCGCGTGGCCACCACCTGCTGTGTTCTGAGCTGACTAAACAGGACTACAGTGAAGTTAGGTGGACCCGTTTTTCATCTTACAGACGGTTACAATGGGTGTCTCGAGACTTTCACTATTAGAATGATAAATTAATTTAAGATGTGAGTCTTTATCTACAAATAGGAAGCAAACCTAAACTATTTGAGTAAATCCGGTATCTCTCCAGTCCTCATATTTTATTTTCAATTCACTAAGTGTTGTATATAATCACCCATATTCAACGCATTTCTCCTGTTTGTTTTACGGTTCATGTCTTTGGTCATATCGTTTTAATAAATAGTTCATATATCTATATATATGTATAATCACAGGTTGTGTTGTATGCTTTCTTTACGTAATGTCTGTCCAACCAAACGAGAATTCACAAAAGTAGCGAGATATGAGACTGATTATTAATTGAAAACATTAATCTAACATACCAGAATTGTAAGATTCTGTGTTTTTTTCCTTCTTTAAGGTGGTGCCCTACATCAGAGGTTTAAGGTTTATTAAGATAGTGAGAACTTCTGATAAATCCTTATATTTGATCAAGTAACGCTACACAATGTTAATAGTCATCTAATGTGTTTTCAAAGTGTTCTTTCCTTTGCATATCCTGAATTCTTCTTTTTAAGATAAATCATTAGATATCATTAGTCTGATTTGTTTTATTTATCATTGTACTTTAATTCAGTTTTTGATTTTCTCCCCGGTAATGACATTTGCATACAGGGCTTAGCTTCAACAGTTATTAGCCACGCCATGCTTTCCATGTTTTTCTGGCTTATCTGCACACTTAAATTACTGTATTATCATTTTAAACGTTACCAAAAGCTAAATTTAAAAAAAGAAATTAACACAGGTTTCAGTATTTTTATGCAGAAGGAAGCCGTTTTGTCCTGTAGTCTCCAACTCTTGCTTGCTCAGTTTTTTTCTGTGACTTCTCACTCGCAGGTCATAGTGGGTGAAAGGCAGGATTTCTTTTTATGGTGGAATTCTCCAGGCAGTGCATGCCCATGGCATGCCCAAAAGTGAAGGTTATGGAGTCTCAAGGAACAAGTGATCCGATGTTACTTTTCATGCGAGTAGTTTTCAAATGTGTTTTTGGTTGTGAGGGCAAGTTTACCCTTCTCAGCTTCTCCAAAGACCCAGTCATTTTGGATCAGTGCATACGGCTAGATTTTCCTGGCCAGCAACACAATCAGGAAAATGTTTGGATTTGTTTGCTATCATGTTCTGTTAAATAATTAAGCCTATTTACACTAACACGGACTTCTACTCAGCCAACAGAAAGAAGGCAGATGTCCGTAAAACGGGTGGTGCCCAGCACCGCCACCTCTAACGGAGGCAGAGGAGCTGGCCCTAAGCAGAATATTGGAAGGCCAGTGGCTGAGGGAATCCACCCCCAGGACACAAGGGCCTTTATAAAATATAACAGGCCTATAGATTTCTTTTTTAAGCTTATTCATACAAATATTTATTTGTCTTTTATGTCTTTTTTTCTTTTGTCCCAACAAAATTCTGATGGTGCCGCTCAAAAAGATAATTGTCTGTAAATGCTAAAACATCTATGCGCGGTCTGATAACCATCTCCTGATGAATGTTTAATTCTCTGCGCAGTAATGCTGCACCTTCATCCACGGGATCGTTGTCAGAAGGACATGTTGGTGAAAAAAGTTGCCTCCTGCTGTGCCTAAAGGACTTCTAGAAGTAGAAGAACTCGCTCTGCCGACTGATTGAATGAGGAAATCAAATGGCGTGTGTGGCTGAAACAGGGCGGAGACAGAGAGAAACTCCAGGTTCACTGAGTAAAACCTGGTCCCGACCATGTTAGGTTCATAGAGTCTGTTACTACGGTAACTGACCGAGAGCTTAAGTTACCTCTCTCTGTGAAACAGGCTAGAGTTACCCCTCTTTCTCTGGGTTGAGTTACCTCTCTTTGTGAAACGGAAAACTCAGAGTTTCCCTCATTTCAGGGTTAACCAACTCAGAGTTTTCAGTAAACCTGCTACGTGAAACGGACCTCTGGTTTTAAATCTCATGTTTTGTTTTCATTGGCCTTTTCTACAATGTGAGGGTGCACTTTACTTGCCAATTGTTGTTTTGCATGTATAAATATATGCCTTATGTATATCACTGACTGTAAAGCACTTTGGTTCAACCTTTGGATTAGAAGATGGTGGTCGAAAAAAAAAAAAAAAAAGACTTTACTGTAGGCTAAATAAATTTGTTGTTATCACACAACACAAAGCAACGTCATATCTTGCTGTATATTTATGGTGTTTTGTTTTGGGTTTCAGGTCAGTCTACCTTTCTTAAAAATAATTAATATAAAATTATGATAATACAGCTAAGTCAGTTTTACTTTAAGAATTGGAAAGAAATTCCATTTCCTTTCAAACAGGTTTTTTAAAATAGTGATATATGTGTTGCTAGCTGTGAAATCAGAATTAAAGACATAAAGACCAGGATGACTCAGAACTGTCTGCTTCTAAATTCAGACAAAACTGAAGTCGTTATCTTTGGACCTGAGCGTTTCAGGGAGAAATTGTCTAGCTATATAGTTACTCTAGATGGTATTTCCTTGGCTTCTAGTTCTACAGTGAGGAACCTTGGAGTTATTTTTGACCAGAATTTATCATTTGACTCGCATATAAAACAGGTTTCTAGGACTGCCTTCTTTCACCTTCGTAATATTGTTAAAATCAGGAACATCTTGTCTCAGAGTGATGCAGAAAAACTAATTCATGTATTTGTTACTTCAGGATTGGACTACTGTAATTCTTTATTATTGGGCTGTCCCACATATTCTCTGAAAAGCCTTCAGCTGATCCAAAATGCTGCAGCCAGAGTTCTGATGAGAACTAACAGGAGAGATCATATTTCTCCAGTTTTAGCTTCTCTTCATTAGCTCCCTGTTAAATTCAGAATAGAATTTAAGATTCTTCTCCTCACATATAAAGCTCTTAATGACCGAGCTCCATCATATCTTAAAGATCTCATTGTAAGATATTTTCCTAACAAAGCACTTTGTTCCCAAACTGCAGGTTTACTTGAGGTTCCCAGAGTTTCTAAAAGTAGAATGGGAGGCAGAGCCTTCAGTTATCAGGCCCCTCTCTGTGGAACCAGCTGCCAGTTTGGGAGGCAGAGCCTTCAGTTATCAGGCCCCTCTCTGTGGAACCAGCTGCCAGTTTGGGAGGCAGAGCCTTCAGTTATCAGGCCCCTCTCTGTGGAATACCCTTTCCACTTTTAAAGGGGAAGTTCGGGTTTTTTTGTTTTTTTAAACCGGAACAACAAGAACAGCTCCTGTGCATGTGCACATGCATGACAGAACAACCAAAAAAGGAAAAAAGATCCGGCAGCCTTCCCCTACAAAGGTGAATAATGGTTGTGTAGATAAGATAAGTCTTCTCAACCAGTATCTGCTCGGAGCGCTGGAGTTTCATCTGCTCAGACATAGAAAATCTGCATAAATATCTCTATCATTAAAAGCAATGGCACCATCCCTCAGTGAATAAACACAAACTTTCAGTAATGACACGTATTTCACTGTGATGTCCCCCAGTTTTTTTTTTTTGTTTTTTTTTTAAATGTGAGGACTGCAGAACAACAAAAAAAAGTGGTGGAAGAAAAGAAAAACAACAGTCTCTGTTCAATCCAAAGTATAGCTGAAATTCAATCTTCTTCTAAATGTCCTTTTTAAGTAAAAAATGGCATTAGTCTCGTTTAATTGAAACAGGCAGAAGAAGTTGTGATCCGTCTCTGACTGAGCAGGTAGTCTGCTCCTGTAACAAGTGGAAACTAAAAGTCAGACCCGACTCAGCGTCTCCATCACTGCTACAGTTCGAAACAGCCCTGTGCCAAACAATCCAACTCCTCCCCAACCACAAAGACCTGCAGCTGGTGAAACTGCACTCTGACACCTGCATGTCTACATGTCACATCCTCCTAGTTACCCGTGTACCTGTACACTCATCCAATGACTCGGCTGGGTTCTGTACGTTGCAGGTTCGGGATAATGCATAGGTATTGGCAGTTTTCACTCAGCATTCATTTAAACCAGAGTTTCTGCAGAATGGAATCCTCAGGAGAATAGGCTAAACATTACTTTTTCAATGTTAATCAACATATATATCAACATATGTAAAGCAATGAGACACCAGACACAAGCAGTCTGTCTCCCTGTCACCCTGAACAGAGATAACACTGCAGGTGTTCATGTAACCCTCGCTGCTCTGGTCAGTGGATCCTGCTGTGAGCAGGTGCAGTCTGTGTTTGCATGTTATCTTGTTGAAACAGGAAAAGCTCAGGCGAAGGGGAGAAAGGCAGGGTGGACTCTTACCAGCGAAGGGAGTAAAGGCTCCATGCTGAGGTCATCCTTCTGTCTGTCACACAGCTCAATGCTGTCCTTTAACACACACACACACACACACACACACACACACAGAATTAAAAAAACACTTCAGTTCATATTCAAGGTTTATATCCAATATCTAATGTGGCTAAAATAAATATTTCTGCTTAATTCATATAAGTGAAACGGATTTTGTCTTTATTCGACTTTTGCAACTGCAGTTCAGCTTCATTTGTTATACGATTCCCATAAATGTTTAAGTGCAAAGGTTACGGTTTGTTTGCAGACATGCTTTACTTTCTCTTTTTTATGGATATTTAACACCTGCTGATTGAAATGCCACAGGTGAGATGTTATTATGCAGCCAATAAGAGAGTCTTTGTCCCTATCCAACAGACATGTAGCAGCCTGCAGGTGCAGGCCTGCCCGACCTGGCAGTCTCTCACATGTCGGGTTTGTTCTTTTTTCACTTCTTCTGTGCAGCCCTGTCTTACTGCCATCAGAGCTTTCACAGATCAGATCCACAGAGATGAGATCAGTTTCCATTGTGGGAGAACAACAGTAGATACAGCAGTGAACCCTCAACATGGGTGTGACCCTCACCTTTACGATCCCACTATACCGATAATAAAAGTACAAATCATTAATCATAACCACAGTCCTTTAAGAAAAACCACCGGCAGCTAAAATGTCCTGTATTTTAGTTGGGGGGACACCGTGTGTAACACTCGGGGGCTTCTGGTCCAAAACACAGACCAAACACAGGAATTTGACAAAACAGTCAGAATGAGAACTGATACAGGAGTTAAACACAGCCAGTGTTTTCACAAGATCCCCTGGTGAGAGGTGGAAAAGGAAATAGACAGGTTAGCCCCAAAACCCCGCTGCCCTTCAGAGGATTGCCCTCAGCAGAGAAGACTGGCAGCTGGTTAGATTGCTGCAGCACAGAGCTGACAACAAAACAAAAGCAGCTGTCGGACATGTAGAGGATTCAAACGTTTTCAGTTGTTTTCTGATTTAAAGCTCAGTGTAAAACGGGATTGACACAAAACAATGAAAAATACCACCCATTTTACAGATGTTGAAAATAAATATCTACTCCATAAACATCTGGAAGTCTCATGATGTACTCTGTCTGTATAAATGCATTTACTTTCTGAGAGTAGAAATGTACTGCTTTCTTCCTTATAACAAAGTCACCTCTGCTTGTTTGCTTTATGAACCATATTTTTCATTTATCAGGGGGGAAAAAAACAACAACTTCACAGCACAATGTTGACATTGTGTCCAACTTGAATCTGTTGATCCTGTTAAAAGCACCAAACCCAGTTGAATAGTCTGCTGAGAGATGGACGCCAGCACATGCTGTGAAATGGAAGTCACATCCACCAGTGTTCGAATTATCCACCGGGCTTCGGGGGGGTCGGACTTTTTGCGGATCAATTGATGACGTCACCCCCCCGCAAAAAAAAAAAAAAAAAAATCATGATAATATCATGATATGCAAACACAACCAGTGTTCGAATTACGGGGGGTACCGGGGGGGTCTGACCCCCCCAAATGGGACTAAATTACACTTTGGGGGGTACTGAAAAAATGGATCTATTATTAAAATCAGGTGTTGAAAATGTCTTGTTACTTAGTATTTTTCAGTGTGTACTATGAATAACCAAATAAAATGCGTTTTGGAACACCCCTTCAATGGACTGTACCACCAGCGGGCGTTTCGCATGTTCGCAGGCAGCTCGCGCATAGTCCAAAACATCGGCAGCACTGAGATGCAGGGTTTTGATGCCCGTTAAAATGATGTTTGAGATGCGAGCGCGTGGATTTAAGCTGTCAAGGTGGAGGTTTCCCGTAATTTGTTAAATGAAACTAACAAATCAGACTAATATTATTTCAACTTTAAAGCACTGAACTTACAAACACTCAAGACAGGTGACCGGCCTTCCCTTTCTCCCATGAGAAAAAAGTTAGCCTAGGACTACATCAGAAGAATTCCATCGAGTCAACATGCACAAGTAGTCTCAGTTCAAAGACAGAGGCGGACTGCTCTAATCCAGAATACACCAACCAACATACTTGATGTCAGAAAATAAAGTACAAGGCTTATCATGTGTTTAAAGCACAATTGGAATAATATCATTTAACTAAGTTAGAAGAAGGCAAATGGATAGTGTGACTCCACCAAGCAAGAAGTAAGGATAGCTGTGTCTAGCAAGGAGGCAAAAAGGATAGCATGCCCACAAAGAGGTAGGAAAAATGGGATACCTTACCATATGTCCGCCGTGACAAATATAGGATTAATCATAATTTTGACTGTGTTTGAAGCCATTTCATGTAGCAGCTAGCAGTATACCATGACTACTAGCACCACGGGGCTGTCTGATAGCACTTTTCAATCTCAAGAAAAGCGCACACTGCTTACAGCGGACATTACAAGCTATGTTGAATTTGGCAGTTGTAGTCTGATAATTTACAGCTTGATTCTGTATGCGTCATTGGGTTCACTTTGCTGATTGACATTTCTTGATTGCGTCTCATGGGCACTACATAATGTAGGCTAGTTGCTAGTTTGCTAGTGGGCTTTTGGTAAGCCATACAGCTGTTTGAAGTTGGGTCGTTGCTAGGTTTAATATTCATGTGTTGGTTCTGCTGCTGTGCTTGTTGCTAACTGGAAAGTTAGCAACGTCCTGCTGCAGCAACGTGTGTGAGACAAACTTTGGCTAGGTGGTTGAACTTGACAGTGCTGCTAGAGCTGTAACAAAATCCGGGTTATCCGGTTTTCAACCCGGATAAATACGTCACCCGGGCAGACCGGATGGTGGAATGCATTTGATCCGCCTTAAAAAAAAAAAAAAAAAAGATCCGCCCAAGTTGAGCCAGACGGCATTTCATTATGTCAACAAATGGCAGTTACAGCGCTCTTGCACCTTAGTCGTGAGAGAAATGATGAAACCGGAATATATATCCCTCTTTAGTTGCCTACTAGGCTACAGTCATTCTCTAGCATGGTGTTCAGTCACACACAGTCACACTGAGTGAAACGAAACCGCCCCGTTTATCACGAGCCCGTGAGTGAGCCATGCCCCCTACTGATCCGTCCTGACTTGCGATCCGTCCGTTACTTACAGTGAGGGACGAATCCCCTCTGACTCGTACCACCTGGGTGACTCACGGCCCGACAGCGAAAATCCTTGCTGCCGAGACCGGGCGCTCGCTCGTCAAGTCACGAGACAGAATCGAAACTTAAAAAGATCCGAGTTGGCAGGGATTCGCTACTTGCCCGTCTGACCGCTGAGTCACCCAGAGCCAGCGATTCAGCGGTCAGACGGGCAAGTAGCGAATCCCTGCCAACTCGGATCTTTTTAAGTTTCGATTCTGCCGGCAGCAAGGATTGTCGACTCGTCAACCCATCTGACTGCTGAAGCCTTTGTAGCTCGCTACAGGCTCGGTTAGCGTGGCTTCATGCATCTTGTACAGTCGTTGAAAAATAATCATTTAGTGATATAGGGAGGGCAAGATCATTCCATGTTGTTTACTTGTAGGTCTAAACTCAGCATTGCCTCACCTAATGCTACCACATTTGTGTCTGGCTTTCAGATAAAATGGCATTGAATTATTACTTCACAAAAATAAATGAATGAACTTGTAGCCGTAGGCTGCTCTTTGATTTATCAAAATGAATTGATAAATGGGACAAAAAAAAGGCGAGGCGTATAGCCACTAAACGGCAGAAAGGTTTTTTTTTTTTATTTTTAATAAGTGATTCAAGTGGTCCGTATAACTCGAATCCCCTCCTCGAAATGATCCGATCAGCCTGGATTGCCCAAAAGATTCCAGTTAAGCATCTCTAAGTGCTGCGTGCAGAGTTGAGCTGAATTCACCTGCTCAGCGCAGATTTTGCAGGGTTGCCAGATGATTTCCAAACATGCTCAAACCCCGCCTGGAGGCACTAAATCTAAACTAAACCAGTCTAAACTGAATTCTATTTATTTCTATGGCCATAGAGCCATATACAGATACAGAAAAACTCGCCCAATACCCATTTTTACCCGCAGACGGTCATCCAAAACAGCCCAATCTGGCAACACGGAGTTTACGGAGACGAGTGCTTTGATGTGATCTTCCCGCGAACGTGGTCACTTCATCTGAGGCTCTAGCAGGGAGTTTGCAAATGATAACGTATTGTTGTGTTTGCATATCATGATATTATCATGATTTTTTTTTTTTTTTGCGGGGGGTGACGTCATCAATTGATCCGCAAAAAGTCCGACCCCCCCGAAGCCCGGTGGATAATTCGAACACTGAACACAACAATACGTTATCATTTGCAAACTCCCTGCTAGAGCCTCAGATGAAGTGACCACGTTCGCGGGAAGATCACATCAAAGCACTCGTCTCCGTAAACTCCGTGTTGCCAGATTGGGCTGTTTTGGATGACCGTCTGCGGGTAAAAATGGGTATTGGGCGAGTTTTTCTGTATCTGTATATGGCTCTATGGCCATAGAAATAAATAGAATTCAGTTTAGACTGGTTTAGTTTAGATTTAGTGCCTCCAGGCGGGGTTTGAGCATGTTTGGAAATCATCTGGCAACCCTGCAAAATCTGCGCTGAGCAGGTGAATTCAGCTCAACTCTGCACGCAGCACTTAGAGATGCTTAACTGGAATCTTTTGGGCAATCCAGGCTGATCGGATCATTTCGAGGAGGGGATTCGAGTTATACGGACCACTTGAATCACTTATTAAAAATAAAAAATAAAAACCTTTCTGCCGTTTAGTGGCTATACGCCTCGCCTTTTTTTTTGTCCCATTTATCAATTCATTTTGATAAATCAAAGAGCAGCCTACGGCTACAAGTTCATTCATTTATTTTTGTGAAGTAATAATTCAATGCTATTTTATCTGAAAGCCAGACACAAATGTGGTAGCATTAGGTGAGGCAATGCTGAGTTTAGACCTACAAGTAGCCTAAACAACATGGAATGATCTTGCCCTCCCTATATCACTAAATGATTATTTTTCAACGACTGTACAAGATGCATGAAGCCACGCTAACCGAGCCTGTAGCGAGCTACAAAGGCTTCAGCAGTCAGATGGGTTGACGAGTCGACAATCCTTGCTGCCGGCAGAATCGAAACTTAAAAAGCTCTGAGTTGGCAGGGATTCGCTACTTGCCCGTCTGACCGCTGAATCGCTGGCTCTGGGTGACTCAGCGGTCAGACGGGCAAGTAGCGAATCCCTGCCAACTCGGATCTTTTTAAGTTTCGATTCTGTCTCGTGACTTGACGAGCGAGCGCCCGGTCTCGGCAGCAAGGATTTTCGCTGTCGGGCCGTGAGTCACCCAGGTGGTACGAGTCAGCGGGGATTCGTCCCTCACTGTAAGTAACGGACGGATCGCAAGTCAGGACGGATCAGTAGGGGGCATGGCTCACTCACGGGCTCGTGATAAACGGGGCGGGAGTTAGGTTTCGTTTCACTCAGTGTGACTGTGTGTGACTGAACACCATGCTAGAGAATGACTGTAGCCTAGTAGGCAACTAAAGAGGGATATATATTCCGGTTTCATCATTTCTCTCACGACTAAGGTGCAAGAGCGCTGTAACTGCCATTTGTTGACATAATGAAATGCCGTCTGGCTCAACTTGGGCGGATCTTTTTTTTTTTTTTTTTTTTTTTTAAGGCGGATCAAATGCATTCCACCATCCGGTCTGCCCGGGTGACGTATTTATCCGGGTTGAAAACCGGATAACCCGGATTTTGTTACAGCTCTAGCAGCACTGTCAAGTTCAACCACCTAGCCAAAGTTTGTCTCACACACGTTGCTGCAGCAGGACGTTGCTAACTTTCCAGTTAGCAACAAGCACAGCAGCAGAACCAACACATGAATATTAAACCTAGCAACGACCCAACTTCAAACAGCTGTATGGCTTACCAAAAGCCCACTAGCAAACTAGCAACTAGCCTACATTATGTAGTGCCCATGAGACGCAATCAAGAAATGTCAATCAGCAAAGTGAACCCAATGACGCATACAGAATCAAGCTGTAAATTATCAGACTACAACTGCCAAATTCAACATAGCTTGTAATGTCCGCTGTAAGCAGTGTGCGCTTTTCTTGAGATTGAAAAGTGCTATCAGACAGCCCCGTGGTGCTAGTAGTCATGGTATACTGCTAGCTGCTACATGAAATGGCTTCAAACACAGTCAAAATTATGATTAATCCTATATTTGTCACGGCGGACATATGGTAAGGAATCCCATTTTTCCTACCTCTTTGTGGGCATGCTATCCTTTTTGCCTCCTTGACACAGCTATCCTTACTTCTTGCTTGGTGGAGTCACACTATCCATTTGCCTTCTTCTAACTTAGTTAAATGATATTATTCCAATTGTGCTTTAAACACATGATAAGCCTTGTACTTTATTTTCTGACATCAAGTATGTTGGTTGGTGTATTCTGGATTAGAGCAGTCCGCCTCTGTCTTTGAACTGAGACTACTTGTGCATGTTGACTTGATGGAATTCTTCTGATGTAGTCCTAGGCTAACTTTTTTCTCATGGGAGAAAGGGAAGGGCGGTCACCTGTCTTGAGTGTTTGTAAGTTCAGTGCTTTAAAGTTGAAATAATATTAGTCTGATTTGTTAGTTTCATTTAACAAATTACGGGAAACCTCCACCTTGACACCTTAAATCCACGCGCTCGCATCTCAAACATTATTTTAACGGGCATCAAAACCCTGCATCTCAGTGCTGCCGATGTTTTGGACTATGCGCGAGCTGCCTGCGAACATGCGAAACGCCCGCTGGTGGTACAGTCCATTGAAGGGGTGTTCCAAAACGCATTTTATTTGGTTATTCATAGTACACACTGAAAAATACTAAGTAACAAGACATTTTCAACACCTGATTTTAATAATAGATCCATTTTTTCAGTACCCCCCAAAGTGTAATTTAGTCCCATTTGGGGGGGTCAGACCCCCCCGGTACCCCCCGTAATTCGAACACTGACATCCAGTAAAAGCACCACAGGGAACTCCTCACTCAAGTTGTAAAAACGGGAGCTTCTTAGTCCAATTAATACAAAAGGTAAGACGTCTCAGCTGTATTTATCACACATATCGCAGACACACATCTCAGTTACCTCGGTATTCTTGAAGTACATGCTTGTAGTCTTTTTCAGATGTGAAGACGAGTCTGAGAAAAGCGCATCCGTCCAGCAGCCCGCATCACTGAGCTGACTGGTCAGGAGAAAAAGGCTGAAGACCTCTCTGATCTCTGATCCCAACAACAAGTCCGCCTCACTTCCGCATGCCTTCAGGTGACCGCTGCAACGTGCTGTGTGCGCGAGCTCCACAGGTGTGCCTTACCTGGTCGGCTGACGTCACCTTTCAAAGAGAAGATCCACGGTGCGGATCGGTAAACTTTGCTTTGTCTTCACAGACGAAATACTTTTTATATGAATTCAAAAGTAAAGATCCTGCTTCTCTGGTTTTAATTTGTCAAGAAAATATCTGTCTCTCCCCTGTGTAGTAAATGCAAGCAGGAGGTTGGGTCTTACAGTATGGAAGCAAATCGTGATCAAAATTCAAATTCAAATGCATTATCAGAAATGCTTTTTCATTTTAAGAATGTGGCTGCATTATTTGACTAAAATTATTAATCAATCATCCTATTTGCATTTCAATTTTCTTCTTCAAGACTGCTCATTCTTTCACTTAATTCAAATGAAAAGGACAAAGACATTTGAAATTTAATTTTCAAAATATGCCTCAGCAAATAGATACCAAAATTCAATTTGAAATGTAAAAGTTGAAAATTCAAATGCATTATCAGAAAGGCTTTTTCATTTTAAGAATGTGGCTGCATTATTTGACTCATAAATAAAATTACTAATCAATCATCCTATTGCATTTCAATTTTCTTCTTCAAGACTGCACATTCTATGCCATAATCAAAAAGAAAACAAAGCGGACATTGCTTTTTCGTTTTCGTGGTCTGCATGCAAAATACTGCATGCCCACAATTCGATAACGAAAAAGCAATCTGAGCGGCGCAGGAGAGTGACGTCACGCCTGCTGACCGTGCTACCCATCATGTAGGCTACGGTAGGGGGCGGTGTGCACATTTGCTGTACAGTTTAGCTGCCCAGGTGGAGTCAAACAATATATCCGATTCTGATGCCCGTGACCGGGTTGAACGGGTCACAGAGAGCTTGGCTGCATACTCTGCCGTCACAGATTCAGAGGTTAGTGCAGCAAGGGCTTGCGCGCCGAGGCGGCGGCCACGACCGGCCATGACCGGCCATGACTTTCTGGCCGCGGCCATTACTGAGGGAGCAGCCATTAATGAGGCTGAGACAGACGTTGCGAACAGGAGTCGGGGGATTACCTTTCACAGGTAGGATTCAACATTATTATTGGTTGTATTTTGTCAATAGAATATTATTGTACTGTATTTGTGTCTGCCGGCGAAATCGTAGCCAGCAAACGTTAAACTAGGATATGTTTATAGCCGGTGTTATGCCGAGAAGTGCACCCCCTGCTGGTCGTACTTTAAGGAGAGTGTGATGGAATGATATGATAAAACTACATCATAATTTGTTTACCTAATTGAATTAACGGATGCAAATCTCAATAAGTCCAAATTTGTATATAAAATTAAAATAACCAAATTTCATAGTTTCAGGTTCATTTTTATATCATTTCATCTGGGCTATAATGAGTTGAGATTGTTAATAGAAAATGTATCCAACCGTCTTTCGTGTTGACTACAAAAGTATTAGTCACGGCCCTTACTTTTGAATATATGTCCAATAACATAAAAATAGTTAGGAATAGGAATACTCTAAACTCTACAATTGTCGGATTATCATAATTGTACACGTATTATTAATTTACATGAAGAGATGTGAAAAAAAGATGCACGAATGAAACACCATTGTCAGCTCAATATTATTTTTTTTGGATAAATGTAATAATCCACACCTGAAACGGTTTACGCGCGCTCCGTGAATGGGAATGCACTTCCCGGCATAACACCTCTGTTCACACGGCTATTAGGGCAACGCAGACTTCATAAATCATATATTCCATAACACAGGCTTAGATTACAACTAACACAAGAATGCTACGATTTACGATTTGCTTCCATATTACAGGGCGTGGCTACAGGGGGGGCGCTGTCCCCCCAGGAACAAGTCCTGCCCCGCTGAGAAATGCTCTGTCCATCCAAAGAACACTGGCCAGAAAAAAAGGCCACGATTTATTATCTCTGTTTGTGTTGATAGAATAAATGCAGGTGGTGATTTTAAAAAAGCATATATCTGCAAAGTTTATAGCTTTATTTATTTTTTTGTTATCGTGTTTCCCCCCCTCCGTAACCTTAACCCCTTGCTGCTGAAAAAAAAAGGCAGTTTTCACACTTTCGGATGTTTCTGTTGAATATAAAAATTAAAAATCATATATTTCATTACCGAATTGAATTATTACTATTATTATTATTGTTGTTATTATTATTATTATTATTATTATTATTATTATTATGCTTGAAGTTGTAGTAGTGGTTTTCCACCGATTTTTTTTCAGGTATTGTTTTCTGCCCCCACAGATGAGCTAACTGCCCCCCCACACATGCCATTCTGGTCACACCTCTGAGTCTGGGTTTACATACATTGCATCTGGCGCTGCCCTCTAATATTTAAATTTTGAAAAAACGTCTCACAGGAAATCCACTTAATTTTTGCTATGAACATACAAATGGATCCTGGGGGGTATTCCTAGAAAGTAGCTAAAGAAAGCCAGGCTATAGCTGGAAAGCGTCGCTTGAACTAGCGCCATCTCCCATTTAAGCCTTAAAGGCGGTAGCATGGTTGCCGCGTCTGTCACGGCGGTGGCGGACCGTGACGTCAAAATGACGTTTCAGGCCTGGCGCTTGCCTTGAAAAGACGGAGCAGCGCGGTGTCGTGCACCAGTCAATTTTTGTAACTTGGCGGCGCCGAGCACAACGAACCGGATGGACCAATGTGAGACCAGGCTCAGTCAGGAGGTGCGTTTGTACAGGCAGCTGTACGAAACTGCAGTGAAACAGCACAGGGAGCACGTAAACTCCCAAAACTGGTGCACAGAGATTGGCAGAACTTTGGGGAAAGAGGGAGAGTTCTGTAAGAATGTGTGGAAGAAGCTACGAGACAGATACGTGAAGGCAAAGAAGAGGGCAGAGACTCCAAGTGGTGATGCCGGGGCCTCTTTTAACTGAATTAAAAAATTAAAATGATCCGAATACTTCAGCAGTATCATTAATGGCAGTATTCCTGCTCTTGACAGCGGCATTGTTTTCTTCTCCACTTTCGTGGTTGTAGAGTAGCGGTAACCTTCACGTAGCAGCGCCACCTCTGTGACGGAGAAAATTGCCACTACTGGCGCATCGACTTGCGCCACTATATAGGGTCCTATGGCGGGCACGAACTCGTGACGTCATCAACATCGCTCACACGAGCAGATGCGGCAACCATGCTAGAGCCTTAAGTCGTTCCTCAAAGATATTTTAGCTGCATATCGGTGAGGCTAATCCAAGCGAGGCTTATGTAGCAGCATAGATGCATGACGAGTTCCCTCACCTGCCTGTAGGCATGCTGTCAATTATTCAATCAGAGGAGTGGCAGTATAAAAGGAGCCCTCCCTCATGCTTTCCCTGTCTGCTTCCCTTGAATTGTCTGCTACCGGGTTAGGGGTCATTTTCTCGACAAGTGGTGGCCGTTATGCATCCCTGGCTCCAATGGCTCTCGGGATGCTGTCTCCCCTCGCGGTGTTAACAGGTGGACTGCCCCCTGGGTCGTCCTCTCCTCCTCCGGGGCGTGTCATCATAAGATGCCGTTGTAATTCTGGTCACACTGACCGGTAGGCTGGAGACACTGCCGCTCTGCACGGAGCTTCTGATCCTGCTTTACTGACTGACAGTTCGTCCAACCTGCTCGGGGTTTTTATCTATCGCCGATAAGTATTGCCTGAACAAGGTCTTGCTTGGGATTCCATGTTTTAATGTTGTAATCGTCTGGTGCTTCAGCCTTAAAGATGAACTGAAACGAATGTTCATCTATCATTCAAATGAAATTTTTGTCTTTTTCTAAAACCATCAATCCAACTTGAACTAAATTTTCCGGGCATAACTTGTTAAAACGGCCATTTAAAAGTGTGAATTATATGGCCTTTGGTGCGAAATTGGCCATGTGACCGTGACGTCATAGGGTTGACTCCCGTATTTGCTAGTATGGCTGGCTGCTATAATAACATACATTTGGTGGACCTATATCTAATAAAGGAACCTAAATTCTGAAACAAACATCAGCAGGTCGAAAGAACACACCTCTAACATTATGTGGAAAAACTTTTGTTGAATTTAATACACACAAATCAATTTAATATCTATATTGTAGAGGCTCTCTGCACCTCCCGTATGGGTAGTGGAAATGAAAGAAAGTTACCATTTTCAGCACAGGATCGGCGGCACAAAACAGCCATCGCTCCTACTACACGCTGATTATTATTAAGATGTTATCAATCAAATGACACAATAGTGTATGTTTGCTGTGGTAAACTGGAAAAGATTTGAACATGCCGGTTTGGCAGATATGGCATTCTGCTGCGCTGTCTTTGACACGTTGAAACCTAACGAAGTGGCACTTTGAAATCCAGCCACTTAAAAAAAACGTATGTGATAATAACATGGTTTTAATGTAAGCTTAATAAACAATGGCGTGGATTAACGGGTCGGAGATCCTCCAGTGCGCGGCCCCATCTGCGGATCCTCACGGGTCGGCGGCAGGGAGGTGGGCACCCGGCCTCGGCACGACTGGCAGCAGCCATCGGTAGGACTGATCCACGGAGCCTCGGATGTCGTAGCCGGCGCAATCACCGGAGAGACCAGACAGCAATTCTAGCTGGATATGTGTATAGACCGAAGAGCAAAGCGAGCAGTTCCCTGCTTCCGAGCAGCAATTCAGGTGCAGCTGTCGGCAGGCGGCAGCACGCAGTGATACGATCCACCGTGCTCTCAGCCAATAGCAGTGGTCGACACTTGCCTCTCAGAAGCGAACAGTAAGCGAACATTATTATATATAAAAAAAACAAGTCCAGTAATGTCCGATCTGGAAATTTCAGACTCACCTGTCTTCGCGCCCGAGCAGTAGTTCTAGCAGGGACAGTCTCCGTCGGCACACCAGGTCCAGCGATGTCAATAGTTGGAACAGCTTCAGCTAAAAGACGTCTCCTATTCCCAACCATTCCCGCGATCTCCACATTTTTAAATGAAACTTTTGTGATGGAAATGTACGGAGCACAACACGGATGTTGAGGACACTTCAAAATCACGACGATGCCTCCGTACAAACTGTATCCACCGTGCTCTCGTCTTTGCCTTCTCCTTGTCAGCCTCAGTTCCAGTAGTTTTTAGTTTGGGAAACATGTGCAGAGAGATGCCTTCAGTGAAGCTGTTATTTTTGAAACTAACACCATTTGTTCCTCCAGCAACACAATATTTTCCACCGTGCTTTGATGTCTTAGCCATAGACGCCGCCATTACAGTTAGACTACGAGAACTGCTGTGTCAACCCTATGACGTCACGCATTAAAAAAAGAATTCGCACAAAAAGACAAAATGTGGCTCCTTTTGAGCCCGTTTTAACATGACTTCCCGGATAAATTATTATCCAGACAATATCTCATTTTAATCTCAAGGCTTGGAACCTTTAGAATCAGCAGCAAAAACTGTGAAATTCCAACAATTAAAATTCGTTTCATAAGCACTTTAACGGCTGCGCCCGACGCTGACGGACGGCGGTCTGACGGTAGGCGTCCACTATTCCGGCACGTCAAGCCGTATCCAACGCATTCAATTCATTTTCAATGAAATCCGGCCGGTCGTTGTCGCCGTGCTCGCAAAGCATGCTGGGATTCCGGCACGGCGAGCGGCGGACCTGCGGCACGTCAAAAAGTTGGGCTCGGCCGGACTTTATGCAAATTTGCCACGGCAGACGGAGTGCGTTATCCAATGACACTAGATCATGTGTTCTCCTGTGTCGCAGCAGCAGCAGCAGCACAGCAGCTCTCCTCGCTCGCAGATCCGGATCCATGGTACAATATGAAATAATGTTCCATTGCTGACGATTTATACACATTCATTTCCCTCCAAAACTCAAATTTTTAGAGGGAGAAACTTCGGTTGGTTAAAATCACAAGTTATTTACTTTCCCCCGGAGCCATTTCACACGCCCCTCTGTACACACCCACTGTAGTAGCAACACGGCGACAACTAGGCATCCAATCCGGCGAGTTACGTTGACGTGCCGGAATAGTGGACGCCTACCCTGAGCGCTGTGCCTGACGCACGGAGGGTCTCTGGCAGTTTTAATTGATTTTGAGGTTACACTCGCTTAGTTTCTGTTTTGTTTTCTTTGTTAGTTTCCGTTAGCTACTTTAAGATAATTTGTATATTGTTTTCTTTTGGAGTACATTTATAATATGGTTTTGTTTATTTCTTTTTCAGTTATTAAATTGACCATTACTAAGATTTGTTTATCTCCTTCTCAGTGCTGGCGTCTGGTGGCTGGGTGCTGGTGGTCCAGGTGGTGGTCTTCCCCCTTTCTTTTTGCTGTGTTCCTTTGGGATTTGAGTTCTCACATTTTGGTGCCTTTAAGTTGGTTTGTTTCTTTATATATTTTAGTTAGGATTCTGCCCCCCTTCTCACTAGCCCCTGTTTCCCCAGTCACGCTCAGCATTGTTTAGGTCTTCTTTAATTTTTCTGTATGAATGTTTTTAAATCGTATTATAAAAAGACAACTATTATAATAAAAACTAGATCTTTTTGTATAAACATCGAACTACATCTTCTCATTCATTGTATATTGAACCTGCGTGTCCTTGAACCTAAACTTAATAATTCTCTGGGTGAAATTCCTGGAGTGGCGTTGTTGGATCACACCGAAAACCATTTGAGCTTAACTTAGTCTGCTCGGCTGCCACACTTACATAGCCTAGCTTAGTGCGAGTGCACGAGGAACGTAAGAAGCCCTGACGAGTGGATGGTGGAAAAACGGAGATCTGTGTGAAAAGGAGAGCGAGAAGTGCTGTTATTTTTTCGTCAGCTGAACAAATAATGCTGATGGAGCTGTATGAGGATTTTTAAAGTGTCATCACCAGAAATGGTAATACAGCTGCGATCAATAAAGCGAAGAAAACGTCATGGCAAACAACTGCAGACAGACTAAATGCGTAAGTTATGAAAGTTTCATACCATTGTCAATTGTTACACATTTATTTTACTGTCCTCATGTATTTATGCTCTCCTCTTTGTGTTATAATGTGTTTACATAAAGCATGCTGAATTGTCTCTGTATGAGATGTACAGCACAAGTATGCTGGCCCTGCTCACTTTATTAATAACCCAATAATCGACACGCATCATCATACTTTGTGACTATATTATCCTGTGTGTGTGACCCACATATTAATTTTTCACTGTTACATCTCAACAGGAGCAATCTTAACAGCCAAAAGCGTACCTGGCAGCAGGTGAAGGTAAAGTACAGGAAAATATTTCAGAGTGGTAAGTAGCCTTTGAAGAAATGTGTTTGTCCAATAAAGAGAGCACCAAACTAGATATGGAACACAAGAAACTGAAAATAAAAAAGATCAAGCGAGAGATTATGGAACTGGAGATGGATGTTAGTATAAATTCAGATAAAGGTGAATTTCGTGTTGTGAACTGTATTTAATTCTGTTTTCTCTCCACAGCTTGAGAAACATGTAATAATAATTAAACAATTCAACACAACTCAAGCTTGTCATTATTGTACGATTCATGCAAAGTGTTAGAAATGTGTTTTTTACATTTATATTCACAGTGGGGTGCCATGACCTAACGTGTGGAAAGTTATAAATCATCTCTGTCCATTTAGCCTTCTTACACTTGCTCTGACTTAAACTGCTACTGTGTCAATGCTAAATTATGAAAAGAAGTTCTAACTCAAAGGTCACAACAATAAGGATCAAAGGAAATATGTGTCCCTGTATATAGGTCCTCACTGTGCCAGGAGAAACTGAGTCCTTTCAGGCACTGGAACCTCCAGGGACTCAGACTTCAGCCTGAAAAGTTGTCTACAAGACAAAATGTATAAAATATGAAGTATACTATTAATTTAAGATGGCTCTGTCAGAAGTCAGCCATGGTGCCTGAGAACTTTAAGCAATGAACCTGTATTTAATTTGGCCAAAGGTCATTTCTATCCGTGCCCTTGTTTTAGCATGTGCATGGTGGAATGCCCTCTGCCCTTGTTCCTGGATCAGGATATGGCGTGAGGAGGTACGGCCAGCATACATAGCCTCTGTCCCCAAGCAGGACACCATTGAACTCTGCTGCAGAATAAGAGAAATGTTGGATGGATATACATGTGTTAAGACTTGGCAATTTGATGCAATATGTGCCTTATATGGCTATCTATAATAAAGTATGACGAGCACTTTAAATTCCTTAAGATGACCTCTACACCTGACCTCCCATTAGATTACCAACATTATGACTATGCTACACCTTACTTCAAAAGTACACTCCTTCGGGTCAGTAAAATTCTCACGCCTTGTGCAAACCTCTGTGCCAGTGAGGATGCTCGGAAGATCCTAGAATCATGAACTGATCCCGGCCATTTAGCCTCAGTGTTGGAAATGAAATGAGCTCCATCACAGATCACGCTCGGAGGATAGGAGTCAATGATGAGCTTTCACAGGGCATAAATGTAACATTGCTCATCATTACTCAAAGGGGTTGATGTGGTGATTTTCAAAATGAGAAATCCAGTTCAGAGTCTATGGACAATTATCCCCAAGTGTACCTGTACATTTAGGATATGGAAAAATGTTCGGTTTACATAGTGAGCCTCCACGGGTCCAGCAGGGGCCTGGACAATGTGACAATGTTTAAATCCAGACTGAAAACAGTTCTATTTAGATGTGCATATGACACCTGAAAGTATTTTATCTGCACTCTTCACTTTTAAATTAATTAATTAATGATTTTTTTTGTTTTTTGGAATGATTTTATTGCCTTCTTGTGATTTTATGTAGCTGTAAAGCACTTTGAATTGCCTTGTGTACGAATTGTGCTCTACAAATTGCCTTGCCTTGGATGCGTACATGGGTACAGTGTAGTGCACCGATAACATTAGGGAAGCCTGAGGGAGATGATGAACTTAATGCAAATACGTCAGCCAGTAGGTTGTTTTACATTATCGGCTACTGTAAATGTGGAGCAGCAGCCTGAAAGGACAGAGGTCATATTTTTAATATGGTATGATGTTTTAATTCCTGCGTTTTATCTAATATCTTGTTTGTACAGTGTCCTTGACTGTACAAATAATTTGTATCATTAACATTATTACCTGTCCCCCATTTTTCTGAGTCTGGTCCTACGTGGGTGTAGATCGGATGGATGTTAGGTATTGATTAGTTTTAATGAATACCATGTTCTCTCTCATTTAATTTCATGTTCAATACGTGTGTATAGTTGCGTTTCTTTAGTTGCACTGGCACCGACTGATTGATTTTTCGAGACAGTGAAAGTGGTGATATGATAACCACAGTTTTTGTTTCGTTTTTTTAGACAAGACATGAGTTGCGGGAGCGCAGAATTCTTGGTGAACATTTCTTTCCGGAGTCCGTTTCAGCCGGTCGGACATTTTTTGAGTTGCAGCTAAGCTAAGCTTCAACTTTAGCCTGCCCGGGACCAGGCTAGTTCAGCAGCATAAACTACCATGGTTACTCAGCGGGCGTTCAAATAAGCCACCTTTATGGAACGGAACTCTCGCTAAATTTAGCCAGAAGTAGCGAAATAAGCTAGGCTTTCCGCTAAGCCAGCTTCTAGGAATACCCCCCTGGTTTATTTCTACTTCACCTCTCAGGGGAAGGACTCTCTTTGTCAAGTGCCCAACAAAAACTTTTATACAAGTTACTTCTTGTAGCTAGGAGATGCATTTTATTTCAGTGGATCAAGCCCAGACCTCCATCTGTTAACCAGTGGTATGGAGAGATATTTAAAGTTCTGCCAATGGAGCGCCTGAACTCAGTTTTAAAGGGTAATGAGAGTTATTTTGATAAGCTGTGGGCTCCCTTCTTAAACCGCCTACCGGGTGATGTAGCAGACTTAATACGTAGAGGCCGCTGCAATGTGGATTGGCGCAGTGTTCGAATTATCCACCGGGCTTCGGGGGGGTCGGACTTTTTGCGGATCAATTGATGACGTCACCCCCCGCAAAAAAAACAAAAATCATGATAATATCATGATATGCAAACACAACAATACGTTATCATTTGCAAACTCCCTGCTAGAGCCTCAGATGAAGTGACCACGTTCGCGGGAAGATCACATCAAAGCACTCGTCTCCGTAAACTCCGTGTTGCCAGATTGGGCTGTTTTGGATGACCGTCTGCGGGTAAAAATGGGTATTGGGCGAGTTTTTCTGTATCTGTATATGGCTCTATGGCCATAGAAATAAATAGAATTCAGTTTAGACTGGTTTAGTTTAGATTTAGTGCCTCCAGGCGGGGTTTGAGCATGTTTGGAAATCATCTGGCAACCCTGCAAAATCTGCGCTGAGCAGGTGAATTCAGCTCAACTCTGCACGCAGCACTTAGAGATGCTTAACTGGAATCTTTTGGGCAATCCAGGCTGATCGGATCATTTCGAGGAGGGGATTCGAGTTATACGGACCACTTGAATCACTTATTAAAAATAAAAAAAAAAACCCTTTCTGCCGTTTAGTGGCTATACGCCTCGCCTTTTTTTTGTCCCATTTATCAATTCATTTTGATAAATCAAAGAGCAGCCTACGGCTACAAGTTCATTCATTTATTTTTGTGAAGTAATAATTCAATGCCATTTTATCTGAAAGCCAGACACAAATGTGGTAGCATTAGGTGAGGCAATGCTGAGTTTAGACCTACAAGTAAACAACATGGAATGATCTTGCCCTCCCTATATCACTAAATGATTATTTTTCAACGACTGTACAAGATGCATGAAGCCACGCTAACCGAGCCTGTAGCGAGCTACAAAGGCTTCAGCAGTCAGATGGGTTGACGAGTCGACAATCCTTGCTGCCGGCAGAATCGAAACTTAAAAAGATCCGAGTTGGCAGGGATTCGCTACTTGCCCGTCTGACCGCTGAATCGCTGGCTCTGGGTGACTCAGCGGTCAGACGGGCAAGTAGCGAATCCCTGCCAACTCGGATCTTTTTAAGTTTCGATTCTGTCTCGTGACTTGACGAGCGAGCGCCCGGTCTCGGCAGCAAGGATTTTCGCTGTCGGGCCGTGAGTCACCCAGGTGGTACGAGTCAGCGGGGATTCGTCCCTCACTGTAAGTAACGGACGGATCGCAAGTCAGGACGGATCAGTAGGGCTCGGGCACACGCGTTGCATTCTGGGATATGGTCGCCATATTGGAGGCACAATCTCGTAAACAAACCCTGAGGCAAGACGGAGATCAAGGACCAAACAGTGAGAGAAAAGTGAGAGAAAAGCATGTTAAAATCGAAGAAAGGATGTGGGATATACCGGGATACATTACAGAAGGAAGCCAGAGATCGGTACATACAGAAGATTGGCGTTATAAACGGACTGAACCCTTATGAAATACCGAGCAAGGAATGGATTGTCGACGAAGATTTACTGCCTAAGTTCACCCTTTCGGACATAATTGCGTATAGTATGTGGTGTCAGTGCTTATACTTTGCAACAGTTTCAATTATAATGACACTTTACACTTTTGTCATGTTACTCTACTTGTAAATAAATAATGAAACACACACACTTGGCTGTATCTCAAAGCATATTTATTTCAGACGACTTCAACTTTGCACAACACTCCTGCTCATGGTGGTCAGAGTACAACATACAGACACAATCTTGTCAAAGAATGTTTTGTCTTCACCTTCGCATGGCAAAACTATGTTGATAGGTACTTTTGCTGACAAAAAGGTGTATTGTTTCTGACAGTTCCAATCGCCCTTTCCATGTGAATTTGGAGATGGGCAATTTTCCTTGTATTTATTGTCATGTATACATGCATACACACGAAATTTGTCCTCCGCTTTTAACCCATTGAGACATCCCTTGCTTCCAACTGACAGTGTCCTCTTGTGAAGGCGGGGATCTTTACCTCAGCACACAAAAGTCTGTAACTTACCAGAATGAAAATGCAGAGAACACACTCTCATCGACACCGGGATTGAGTGGAAAGTTATGCTTGGTCGTCTTACAGCAGCGATCCATGCTAGTCGACGACGCTTTGTTATCTCGGACACTTGGTCTCCGTGGGTGCGCCTCCAAGCAGGAAACCGGTAAAAAGATAAACCATTTACGATTTCCCCCCCATTCCTGTCACGGCTTACGCTATTGCACCCCACGACACAGCAACGTGCGACCATAGTGGCAAAGACAATAAGTAAAATAGATAAACCAACGAAGAAAGTTCCGAGACCAGACGGGAGTACGTCTGCGCGCAGTGGAAAACAATGTAAACAAAACAGTTCTGAGCCTCCAGTATGGCCGCCGCTCACGTAGTGACGTCACGTGCCCGAGCCCTGTAGGGGGCATGGCTCACTCACGGGCTCGTGATAAACGGGGCGGGAGTTAGGTTTCGTTTCACTCAGTGTGACTGTGTGTGACTGAACACCATGCTAGAGAATGACTGTAGCCTAGTAGGCAACTAAAGAGGGATATATATTCCGGTTTCATCATTTCTCTCACGACTAAGGTGCAAGAGCGCTGTAACTGCCATTTGTTGACATAATGAAATGCCGTCTGGCTCAACTTGGGCGGATCTTTTTTTTTTTTTTTTTTTTTTTTTAAGGCGGATCAAATGCATTCCACCATCCGGTCTGCCCGGGTGACGTATTTATCCGGGTTGAAAACCGGATAACCCGGATTTTGTTACAGCTCTAGCAGCACTGTCAAGTTCAACCACCTAGCCAAAGTTTGTCTCACACACGTTGCTGCAGCAGGACGTTGCTAACTTTCCAGTTAGCAACAAGCACAGCAGCAGAACCAACACATGCAGAATAATACATGAATATTAAACCTAGCAACGACCCAACTTCAAACAGCTGTATGGCTTACCAAAAGCCCACTAGCAAACTAGCAACTAGCCTACATTATGTAGTGCCCATGAGACGCAATCAAGAAATGTCAATCAGCAAAGTGAACCCAATGACGCATACAGAATCAAGCTGTAAATTATCAGACTACAACTGCCAAATTCAACATAGCTTGTAATGTCCGCTGTAAGCAGTGTGCGCTTTTCTTGAGATTGAAAAGTGCTATCAGACAGCCCCGTGGTGCTAGTAGTCATGGTATACTGCTAGCTGCTACATGAAATGGCTTCAAACACAGTCAAAATTATGATTAATCCTATATTTGTCACGGCGGACATATGGTAAGGAATCCCATTTTTCCTACCTCTTTGTGGGCATGCTATCCTTTTTGCCTCCTTGCTAGACACAGCTATCCTTGCTTCTTGCTTGGTGGAGTCACACTATCCATTTGCCTTCTTCTAACTTAGTTAAATGATATTATTCCAATTGTGCTTTAAACACATGATAAGCCTTGTACTTTATTTTCTGACATCAAGTATGTTGGTTGGTGTATTCTGGATTAGAGCAGTCCGCCTCTGTCTTTGAACTGAGACTACTTGTGCATGTTGACTCGATGGAATTCTTCTGATGTAGTCCTAGGCTAACTTTTTTCTCATGGGAGAAAGGGAAGGGCGGTCACCTGTCTTGAGTGTTTGTAAGTTCAGTGCTTTAAAGTTGAAATAATATTAGTCTGATTTGTTAGTTTCATTTAACAAATTACGGGAAACCTCCACCTTGACACCTTAAATCCACGCGCTCGCATCTCAAACATCATTTTAACGGGCATCAAAACCCTGCATCTCAGTGCTGCCGATGTTTTGGACTATGCGCGAGCTGCCTGCGAACATGCGAAACGCCCGCTGGTGGTACAGTCCATTGAAGGGGTGTTCCAAAACGCATTTTATTTGGTTATTCATAGTACACACTGAAAAATACTAAGTAACAAGACATTTTCAACACCTGATTTTAATAATAGATCCATTTTTTCAGTACCCTCCAAAGTGTAATTTAGTCCCATTTGGGGGGGTCAGACCCCCCCGGAAC